>NC_136108.1:31334149-31465864 GCF_965212315.1 Lampetra planeri | reverse complement strand
ACTACCTCGCCTGGTATGCAGGAGGTTTTTGGTTCGATTCCGACCCTGACGCCTGCTGTATATTTGGGGTCTGCGTGTTTTCTCTCTCTCCCCGTGGTCGCGTGGATTTTTCTCCGCGTCCTCCAGGTTTTCCCCACCACATTTAGAAACGTGCGTTTAGAGTATTTGACTGCTACAAATGTCCACGTGATGACAAGCCACTCCGTTGAGCTATCATTTGTGAGCGCCAGCTCGCTTGTGAAAAACGAGCTCTATAACTCAGTAGGGCTTACCTGGTAACATAAAAGTAATTCTAAATTTGAAGTTTTTGTGACTGCAAGGGTCCATACTCATTGTTTTTTTTTCAGTAAAGTCACGTAGGTAAAAAATTAAATTTAAATAAATTAAATCACGACGTTTCGGAGGCAACACAAGCTTCCGTCTTCAGGTGGATCAAGTGAAGAAAGCTCTAAGAGACACGAGACTATATATACAAGTTCAACATCAAAGTAGTTTACTGCAGCAAGCAATTGGCTTCCGTGTGCTCGGGTGACACCAGGAAGGGGTTTGCACCAAGACCTGGTGCCGGGGTTGAACTTAGATGGCAGTGGGTTTAAACGCACAGGTTTGAGAACGGACGCGGGTGCCGACCATCGAGACGCACGTCCTCCGGGTTGTGGCATGGGATCAATAACAATTGAAATATCGTTTTTGCATTAGCCAGGTTTTCCTCGCTTTGTGCGGTCGTGGATGCGTTCCATGAAAAAAAGGGCGCACGAAACGAAATCGCGTCACCCAACCCACAACGCAAAGAACGAGTCAGCTCCCTGGCGAGTTGTCCGCACAGTACACACACAACGTTTCCCCACGTTCGACCGAATAGGCGCATACAGAGTGAACTAATACCGCATAATATCGCGAAATTTGGGTAGGAATGCGTTAGCCGCATGTGCGGTGCGAAATCGCACGAACCGAAGCCGCACAACGCGTCATCTCTCGTACATTTGAAGGGCACCCCCAGTGGCAGCTGTCCATCCCTGGCGCGGGCACAAGGTGACTGAGCAGTGGCCTGCACGTGGACATTCGTCTGGCAGTGGTGGAGCGGCGGGGGTGGCGGCGATGATCTGCTACGTGTGATCCCAACCGAGTACTAACGTGCGACGACTTTTTTTATGATCTGCCAACTTTGGAACCGTGACGCGACACGCAATGCCCCCCACTCTTTTCGAATGAAGCAGACGACGGGGAGTACAAGATTAGATGACTCGGTGCGCTCGCAGTATTTTCCGGGGCGGCCGGCCGGTTTCAAGAGCCGGCGACGCCGTGCAACGAGCTTCCCCGTCTGGGTCGCGTGCAAGCGCGCGATTGGCCAGCAACGGCTGATGAGGCCAACCAATCGGGGACGAGCGCGAGCCACGGCGATGAACGCGTTTCGTTTGTCAATGCGCACGCTGCCGATTGCATCGATCTCGCCAAAATTACATTACTACACACGCTCAAAGCCGGCCCAAGGACATTGCTTGCTCTACACACATCTACCTACTGCTGCACGGTTGTTAACGTACGGTGATAAATAATTTCAATGTACATGCAGGTGAACAGCAAAGGTGCAGCCTTGCAATTGCTTTGTTCACGCCCACTGCTGGCTATAAACTAAAATTATATTTTTAAAATTATATTTTAAATTTTACTAGGTAAGGCCCACTATGCTATATGGCTTTTTTTCAGAAGCTACCTGGCTATCACAAATGATAGTTCAACGAAGTGGCTTACCATCATGTGGAAAAGTCTAGCAGCCAAATACTCTCAATGCATGTTGATTCTAAATGTGCAGGACCCGGAGGAAAATCCACGCTGCCACGGGGGAGAGCAAGCAAACTCAAAATATACAGCAGCCGTCAGGGTTGGGATCGAACCCACGACGTCCTTCATACCCGGCGAGGTAGGGCCTCCACTAGAGGGAGCTGTATAACAAAAGGCCCTCGAGGAAGTATGTTGGCCTACTCTTCCACGCTGGCTACTCTTCCAGGAGAGCTGGGAGCACCCACACTTTACCCTACCACACGTGCCATGTGGTGTACCGTTGGGAGGATAGAGGCAGGGATTTAAGACGAGTTGTGCCACACCGGGAGATCTCAACCAGAAACCTCTGGATTGAAAAGCCAATGTGCTTAACCATCCGTGTACATTTATACGTGCAGAGTCTTACGAGTTCTCAACGAATGCTATCTGGGCGGCTACTTGCTTTTACTTTAGGCCCACAACTCACACTCCCGTCTCGCTGGGGATCGATCCCGGGTCCGCTGGGTTCAGGGCCCAGTATGCTAAACGCTGCGTCACCGCTCCCAGGAATTCACTCACCCGCAGACAAAGACAAAGATTCAATATAGATTTGAAGTTTCCGTGACTGCAAGGATCCATACTCTTTGGTTCTTTCGGTAAAGTCACGTAGGTAAAGAAAATCAAATAAATTAAATCACGACGTTTCGGACACAACACAAGCGTCCGTCATCAGGTGGGACAACCACAGCAAAAGCAGTTGCTGAAATAAACCTATTTCAGCAACTGCTTTTTGCTGCTTTTGTTGATGGGACAACCACAGCAAAAAGCAGTTGCTGAAATAGGCATAGTTCAGCGACTGCTTTCTGCTGCTATTTCAGCAACTGCTTTTTGCTGCGGTTGTCCCACCTGATGACGGTCACTCGCGTTGTGTCCGAAACGTCGTGATTTATTTTCTTTCATTTTATTTACCTACGTGACTTTACCGAAAGAACCAATCAAAGAGTAAAGACAAAGATTCCCTACCCCCCGCCCCTGTGTGTGTAGCGTTAACAGCCCTTATGGGACTGTTAACGAGCCACTGTGAAGGCTGGCTCAGCACGTGAGGCTTTGGGTGGCCAGCACAACGCCCGGCCGTCTTTGTATCCCCAATGCTAATGTTTACACACCGCAACAGGTTCTCATTTGAGGCCGAGCCGACCTAGGGGAAGCCCAGGACCGGTTTAGCTAATTTTCACCGGTGTTGGCCGTGAGTGGCAATGAAATTTGGGTCGCCGGGTTTGTGGCATGGCACTGCTACACTACCGCTCCCCCCCTCCCCCCCACACACGCCGAATACACGCTAAGTAACGACTCGGATGAATGATATGCGTCATTTTCGGTATAAGTCCTACCTTCTGGAACGAATTAACGACGTATACCGAGGTAACACTGTATTGGATGTATATTCGTTTCCGGCGGAGACCACAAGAGAGCGCAATTCGTCAGTTTCACCAGCAACATGCAGGAGGAGGGGGCACGCAAAAAAGAAAACTCGATAAATGCATCGATGTGCGCGTGTGACGATCGCTTTACCGATTGTATTTCATTCGCAAATTATAACGCCAACGGGACTTCTAGCCTGACAGAGTGAACACATCCGGGCAAACGAGACCGCAATATAAACAAACAAAAAAACAATCCCACGACCAACAACGTAGAAAAATATGCCAACGTTGGGTCAACGTCGTGCGTTGACGGGCGAATTGCTCGGATCGAAGTGGTGGATTAGTGGCGAGCGCACTGTACTTTTAACACAGAGACCCGAGTCTGATTCCCGGCCCTGGGTTAACATCAGTGGTGAGTGGGATGTTATAATCCGTTCTGGGGGACACCCACCCCCACCGCTTCGTCCCCCAGACTTCACCAAACGATACTGACACCAGCGTAGTGAAGCATGGTTGACAAAGAATCCCCATGATTGACACAGCATGGGGAGGCCTTTATCCACCAGTGAATTGACAAAGGACCGAGATTTATTATGCCAATTCATTGACTACCTGTCATTTTTGGGCGGCACTACTTTTCATATCCCTCCGCTTCAAGCGGTCTTGAGTTAGCCTGGACATGATTTTCATACGATATGAAGACTTAAGTTTTGCTGGCTGGAATAACGTCACATCCAGAGGGAGAGATGGAGGAATGGACGGAGGGACGTCTGAAGGACGTGCAAGGCAGCATCCCCTGGGATGGTAACATCTCGTTTTGCAAGGGTGTCCAGGGTGTCACGTGTAATCTAGCAGCACACGTGGGAACAGCGGCGAGACTTTTCTTACCAACTTCCAACCCCCACCTCCCCATTTCCCGATCATTATCACTCGTTACGATAAATCGTTGTCATCACCGCGCGCTCGTCTACATATCAAACACTGTATCGATCCACTCACGCGGACACACACGGTCTCGATTTTTCCATTGCCCTGGCTCTTCCCATGATAAACTCCAAATCGGGATTTGTCCCGGCTTAAAAATTAAAAAAACCCGTACTGGCTTCAAGCTCGACTTTGTGATAACAATGGCGCCAGAGGTCGTGGGGGAGGGCCCACCTGGGAAGTGGGCGGTGTTAGCAGCGGAGTAGGCGGGGCTTATAAGTGGGTGGGACCGCTGTCAAAAATAGAGCCAATCACCATGGGTGGTTGGGTGGGGCTTTGTGTGGTGGGGGGCTAGTGACTGAGTGGGAGTGGCTATCGCAAAGTGGGTGGGGCTCACAGAGGGCAGGGATGGCAGCTCACTGCAGCCCTGTCCACCAGCGATTAGCAGCACACTGGAACGGTTCGATCTCCCGGCACAGCAGTTGAAACATAGGGATACTTTTCGATTTAAAGCTTTCGTGACTGCAGGGATTCATCTTTTTGGTTCTTTCGGTAAAGTCACGTAGAAGGAAAATAATAAAATAAAAAAATAAAATATAATAAAATTACATAATAATATAATATAATAAAGTAATATAAGAATGTTCTATAATATGTTATTATTATTTTGTTTAATTGCTATTATTTTATTATTTCCCTGCTACGTGACTTATTCGAAAGAACCAAGAAGACAAAGGGATACGTTTCTTAAATCCCCCCCCCCCACCCAAACCTCTGAACACCCATCAGTATGAATGGATGCACCACAGTTAGTGGTGGGGTAAATTATGAGGTACTCTCACCTTGACCAAAACGTTTGACTAGTGTGGAAGAGTAGGCCAAACAAACAACCTCGAGGAGGGACTCTGTACAGTATATCTCCGTCCAGTGAAAGCCTTTCTCCGCCAGTGGCGGTACGAGCAAGATAAGAAGAATCTAGAATGTGTACCGAGCACAGTATTTGTTCACTCTCCGAGAGAGAGGGTGAGACAGCGAAAGAATGATTCAGAGGCGCGGGAAACCACACACCTCCGATTAGCACCTACAATTAGCACGATTGGCTAGGTACGGTGCGAAAAAAGTTCAACATACCCACGTACATGCAAGCGGGGAACCGGCGGCAACAAAATTGTGCCCAAGCTCTGTGGCCCTGTAAAAATCGGGATATTTGGCAAACCCCTTTCATCAAAACCGTCCGGGCTGCACCATCACCTTCACCGTAAGGTCTCGCCACCGTAGGTGCCACGGTGAAGAGAGGTTAACTACCGCGCCTGGTATACAGGAGGTCGTGGGTTCAATCACGACCCTGACGCCTGCTGTATTTTTGGAGTTTGCACGCTCTTCCTGTGGTCGCGTGGATTTTTCTCCAGCTTCTCCAGTTTTTCCCCCCCACATTTAGAATCAACATCACGCGTTCCGAGTATTTGGCCGCTATAAATTTCCACGTGACGATAGGCCGCTTCGCTGAGCTATCATTTTTGTCGAGGTCGCTTCTGAAAAAGAGCGACATAGCTCAGTGGGCCTTCTCAACCTGTGAAATAAAAAAAGAAAGTTTTATGATAATTGTTTTTTTACCCTTCTATCTGGCAACAAAACTGACACCTTTTTTTAAGAGGAATCATGTTTACATAGACCACAATACCTGCAGTCATAATGCAATAGAAGGGTAAAAAAACAATTATCATATTTTTTTTACTGGCAAATGAGGTTCCAATGGCGGAAGAAAGTTTTAATTGGGTTTAGTTCAGTAACCTACGCACGCCGGCGCGCGGTGAGTGGGCGAACTCGCTCACCTTGGTGTCAGGGGAGGCGGTGGCGTGGAAGGCCAGGTAGGTGCGGTCACGTGGAGCGAACCGGCGCCTGCGCACGCGGGACGGGGCCAGGCCCAGGGCCCCCACGCCGGTGTCCGTGGGGCCCACGGGGCCCACGGGGCCCTGCGCCTCCCGGGGGCTCCGAACCTGCGGGCTGACCTTCTCCACCTATCCGGTGTACAGGGGAGGGGATGGGGGGCGGCAGGGGGGAGGGTAGATTCTAGCGCGGTTGGCTACGTGCGGTGTGAAAAAAGTTCAACGTACAAGTACGTATGCTAGCCCTTGATTTAGAAAGTGTTGTTGACGAACGGCACCTACGAAGGCCGGCACCGAACACGATGGTGGTGTGTGGCCAGCACCACGCCCGGCCACCTTTGTCTCCCCAGTGGCGATGTTCGCACACTGAATCAGGTTACTCATTTGACGCTGCCGAGTCAACCTAGGGGAGGCCTAGTACTAGTCCAAGTAATCGTCACTGGTGGTCGACATGAGCGGGAATCGAACTCGGGTCGCCGGGTTTGTATATTAACACGCGCACCATATACGCGCTGTCAGAAATCTAGATTTCTGTCACCTGCCTGATGATGCTGGTTGTAACTACCAGCGAAGCGTAGCAACAAATTGTTCAATCGTGTGTGTGTGTGTGTGGATCGCTCTCCAATAATCCCGGTGGTGCTGTTGAAGCGGTAATTAATTGGCGCGTTTGTTCATCACGTGACCATTCTATTGATTATACACTGGTCAACACACTTTTTCTGGTATAAGGTATTCCAACAGTTTTAAGGTTATTTTGGGGTGCTGATTTCAAATCTGGCATACATTTTTTGTCTATCACATCAGGTTTTTGAGATATCAAATATTGCATTTTCAATAAAAACTGCAGAAGAAAAATATTAAATAAATGTGGATATTTACATAAAATGATATTCTAAACACACTATCCTAAAAATACAGCACCATATTTTAACACTAAAGCAGTCACTGGCTCGCAACAACTTGCAATCATAAGTGACAGAGTTAATTTCGGGTAAAATCAATGAAAATGGGGTATGCCGATAGCATAAAATGAGATGTGATAGAGCAAATCTGAGATCAGATTTGGAATCAGCACTCTGAAATTAGTCTAAAACAGCTGCAAAAGTCCAGGCCAGAAAAAAATGTTTTTTTTTGTTGACCAGTGTTATCTGTCGGATGGAGGAGGGTGTACAACACACATTTTGCTCAGACCATCGGACCCCCAATTAAGAATCCCAAATTCACTTTTTTTAGTGCCTCGGGTTAAAAAAGGGCCTCTCGCATCGTGGCATTAATACCAATGGTAGTTTACCGCCCCTTCGTCAATCCACTGCTGGATGAAACCACCACTACCCCCCCCTTCCCCCCGCCACGTGAAGGGGAATGTTCGACCATACTTCACCACTTATACGCCAGCGTGGGTTGGCAAAGGCGATGGGGGCAGGTTCAGATATCGCTCGCCACTGATGCTTGCAGTGGGGCGGGAATTGCACTCGGGTCGACTGGGGTCTATTTAGAGTGCTGATGAAGGGGGGGGGGCCTTCATCCAGCAGTGGACCGAGCATGGCTGTTGATGATGATTGTGATTGGATGAACTCACCTCGTGGTCGGGAGGAGTCATAGCCCTGTGACTGGGAGAATCTGCAAATGACAGGACAGGGATATTTTAACGAAAAATTGTAACAATAATGTATTTTTTTCTCTCTCCCAAATTCATTTAAATCTCGCGATCATCATCATCATCAGGATTTCACGATTGTACCGACATCTCACAACCACCTCGCAAGTGAAGCCTACAACACCTGGTATTCCCAGGTGGTCTCCCATCCAAATACTAACACCAGTCTCGACCATGCTTTAGGTCGCGATACAGCGAGATGGGTTGCGTTGAGGGCGATTCGGTTGAGAACATATCATTTGTATCGTATTGATGTTGAGATATGTTTAATATTAATGATGTATTCTTTGAAATGTGCTGTGGCTGAAACTTCAAAGATAGACTATAGTGAGACCCAGACCACTCATTAATATTACCCCTATTTAAAGCTTTCGTGACTGCAGGGATTCATCTTCTTGGTTCTTTCGGTAAAGTCACGTAGACGGGAAGTAATAAAATAATAAAAAGAAAAATGTATTATGTTTTATTTTTATTATTATATTATTTCCCTTCTACGTGACTTTACCGAAAGAACCAAGAAGAAGAAAAAAAATATTACCCCTATTCATCGATTGGAACATTCCAACATCCCTACAATATGTGTGCGTGTTGCCTGTACCATTTTGGCCGGGGGTGGTGGGGGGTAATAGGCAAGTGACGACGTCACACGCCTGCATTTGCAGAACATGTTTTGGTTAAAACGCATCATAATCATCGCGAGCCATGATCAAGCCGTTGCCTCCATCCACGTGATTCTTTCACGAGTTGGAGCCCGTCCATCGCGGAGACGGAGCTATGAAATCAGTGTGCAAGGTGCAGGGTTGAATCGTTACCTCGCTGGAGGGTTGTGACAGGTGCCGCGATGGATTTGGGAGGCCTTCATCCAGCAGTGGATAGACCATGGCTGTATTGTGATGATTACATTTTGATATTAACCAATAAAGGAGCGAAAACAGGACTCATAACAGATACGCCTTACTGTGTTTGGAAGTGAATTATTGATGATGATGGTGATGATGACTTCAGCTGCGATGACAAATGGATTTCGGAATGAGTAATTGGTGTGTAGTGATGAAGCGTTTTCGTACTCCACCTACGCGCTCCCGTTACCTGCTCAGCCTGAGCGAGTTTAATCAGGTCCACCAACAGCACACCTGTGCAATTAAGCCATACAAATTACATTTTAATAGGACACTAATTGTATACCGGGTGGCCCAAAAGGTGTTATTTCATTTATTTTCACACTGGCATTAGAATATTTAAATTGTAGATTTTTTGAGCGGATATTATATTTAATGCTTAGTTATCATTATCAATATCTAGTGTTGATTATTACTGTGGGATCGCCTCAATTCCGTCGTTGTGGCGTCAAATCATAATCGACGAAGGCTCCGAGATTACACAGCTGCATTCGTTAATAGAAAAAAGGTCCTAAAATTATCGCCGGAAGATAATTCATGCGTTATGCATTAGTGTCAAGTGGCAGTCGATTTGCACATCCGTTGAAATAAATTCAACAACCATATGTGATCTGTCGAAATGAATACAGCATAATGACCCCATGCGTCCAGCCTTTTGGGCCGCCCCTGTTTACGCACAGGCCGGCAGGACCTCCAGCAGGGAGATGGAGCGATATGCGTGTGCTGGTGGGTGGATGGATCCCCGCACAACCGCGCGAGAAACTGCGACGGCAAACGGGGGAGGGGCTTCATCCAGCAGTGGATTGATCATGGCCGATGATTAAACGTTGCTTGTGAATGGGTTCACGTGTATAAATGTGCCGATCAATTTGCCTGCTTATTTTTAAACAACGAGATCGCTAATGCATGTCTATGACGTATGAGCTAATGTCACCATGGCTGCATTCATTAATTCACGCACAAAAACACACGCACGCACATGCCCACTCTCGTAAATTCTAATGAGCTAATCTCTCATATCCACACAAAGTGGGGGGGGGGGGGGCAACGTAAATCATAAAACACAAACACACAGCTTGCGAGGACACATTACACCGGAATGCACCATCTTCCTTCGCATCCCATTGCAAAATCATCATCATCATCCGCATGCGCATGAGCAAAAGCAGCAACGCCCATACATACACAGCAACAAAAACACATTTCGTTAGCAAGAATTACAATGCGAATGAAGAGGGGGGGGGGGTTGAATATTTACGTAAAGGCTCAGGCAGGAAAAGGTCGACTGACCAACAGCTGCCGTCCATGTTGTCTCTGCGCGTGTGAGTCGGCAATAGCAGCATCATCATCAGCATCATCATCATCATCACCACCATGAGCAGCAGCAGCCAAATTTAAACACGTAAAAAAATCATAACAGTGGCCGGGTTGAACACTTAGCAGGCAATGAAACCAATACAGAATCGGGCTCACCTCTCTCCGGCAAGCGAGATCGCGTTGCTCTGGTGCGCTTGCAGAATTCACGTTCACAACGCTGCTGCTGCTCCCGCTGCTGCTGCTGATGATGATGGTGCTGATGGTGATGCTCCTGCTCCTGCTGCTGCTGATGATGATGATGATGCGGTTCACTTTCTCCGCATGAGCGACGCCTTCGGGCGGAGCGCGAGAACCAGCCGATGGCCACGCCGGCCACGCCGAACAGGAACGCGGCGAGGAACACGGCGATGACAGCGAGCAGAGCCGCGGTCAGGCACGCGCACGCGAATGACGCCGCCTGGAGTTCACCGCCGCCACCACCTCCTCCTCCTGCACCGCCGCCACCACCACCACCGCCGCGGACCCCTGCAGTGTTGGCGCAGAGGTTGGACTCCGGGCTACGGCCGTGCGACGCACTGCGACCTTCACGAGCGCTTCGCTCGGCGTTCCCGGCTACGATGTCCGCGGCGGTGGCGCAGAACTCGCGTGCCATGCGACCCGGCGCCTCCCGATCGCCGTGGCTTCGAGGCGACGACGCGCCCGCCTATGTGGCCAGACGATGATGGTGGTGGTGCTGGTGGTGATGATGATGATGATTGGGAAGGTTTGGGCTGGGCGGGTGGATATAGTGGGGGGAAGAGGAGGAGTAGGAGGGGTGGGTAGGAGACGGGGTGTGTAGGGTGTGCGGGTTGGACTGGAGATGAGAGTGGCAGAAGAGAAAAGGGTGGAGCAAAGAGGTTGGGTTAAGAGCGGGTGTTGTGCTTACACGCTTGCGATCGTACACGTGGTGGAGATGAACTGCATAATAATACAATTTTAAAAATGATGCTGAGGATTAAAATTAAAAGCTCATGTGAATTTCTGCTCAAATGATGAGGATCGAGGCGCTGCTCATCTTCTGAGCCACTGGTGAAATTCCACATTACTATGACGGGGCCGAGTCTTTCCATAGGACACAGTTGACTTGCCCACAAAGTGGTACTAATTTTATTCATCCCAGAGGAAGGATGATGGGCTGAGTCAATCCACGACCGCTCCCTAACGCTGAGCCATCCGTCCCGGGTGGCTATGATATGAGAATTATGATGAAGATGGATAATGATTACCAACCAAGATGTTATTATGATAATGATGATAATGATGAGTAATGATAAACTCTAAGGCCGTGGTTCTTAACCTTGACTGCAACCTTGCGCCCCTTTGGTTCTCAATCGTAAAAATGATTATAATGTTAATAAATAATAGAGGGGTTTATTTTGGGGGGGGGGGGGGTTAGATCGCGTAAATATGTGTCGTTAAAACCCGCCACCACCCGATACATTGGGTTTGATAAAACAACAAAATAGTTGTACTTACGGGCTCGTGCTCAATTTGTGTTTCGATGGTTGACCTTCTCAAAAAATCTGGCCGTGTCTCACACCCCCATAAAGGGCATCTCGCACCCCCAGGGGGTGCAGCGTGTAGCGTGCCCCCCCCCCCCTCTGGATGAGAAGAAGACGAATCACTGCTCTCAGGTGAGGTGGTGGCGCGCACACGTGGCCATCCAAGTGATTAAGATGATGATGACGACGATTATTATTCGAATCCTTATGCACATGGATGCAGGTGATAATGATCTGAGACCGTGGTAGCCATTCACGCCTGTGGTCCTGGCGAGGGAAGTGCAGTGCAGAAAGTAGGATCGTGAACCGTTGAGTTTATTATCTCTCTCGCGTTTGAGTCCAGTTCCCTTCGGCCACCCCCTCCCCCCGCAATGTTTAGCAGGAGCCTCTTGAACAATGAGTCTTAAGACTCAAGGGGTCGTCCTTCCTGGGGAGCGGGGGGAGGGGGGAAAGGAGCACGTGGCATCAGAATCTACAGCCCTTTCTCAATCTACTGCTGTATGGAAGGCTTCCTCACCGCGCCGTGTACTTTTAACTGTCTGGCCATACTTCACCGCGGTGGTCAATGTGCGTGGTTGGTTTAAAAAAAAGAACAGGTGACGTTAAAACGCTTAATTGTTTCATTTATCTACTCACATTACTACGGCGGCAAAAGGGTTAAATGGAATGATTTTTTGGTCTGCACATTATGGTAATGGAGTAGCAATTTTATCTCTAAATCTTTTATGAAGTAGTGTTACAGTGTTCTGCAGTCCTCGTCTTAATGCACGCGGGGAGCGGCAGTGTAGTGGCGAGCGCGCCGCGCCACCAACCCGACCACCCGAGTTCGATTCCCTCTCTTTACCGATAACAAGCACCTCCGATTAGCACGGATGGCTACGGACGGTGCGAAAGAAGTTCAACATACAACAGTGACGAATATTTCAACCGGTCCTGGGCCGACCCCAAGGTCGACTCAGCCTTAAAAGAGTGCCTGGTACATCAGCATTGAAAAGACAAAGGCGGCCGGGGGGGGGGGTGGTGCTGGCCACCCCATGGTGTGCCGTGCCGGTCTTCATAGGTGCTCGCTACCAACACTTGCCCCAACAGCCAGTGGAGGCTACACAGGGGGATCTTTGTATTTGTCTTTAGTGTGCCGTGCCATCCTTATGAAGTGCTTGCTAACAGCACTTGCCCCAACAATCTATTAAAAGCTACACGGCAGAAATTTGATTTTTTGTGTGTGTGTGTTGCATGCCACCCTTAATAGGTGCTCGCGAATCATCGCCCTCCTGACTGGCAGATGAGACTCACACTGTTCCCTGGAGTTCCCACCTGGTTAAAGAAATAAACTTGAAATAGCTAACACCACCACCATCTCATAACCTCCTTCGCCACTGTGTCACCACCTCCCACGCCCTCACTTATACTCCCCCCTACGCCCCCAACCCTCTCAAAGGTAAAGATCCCCCGTATAACCTTAAATAGATTGTGGGGCCAAGTGCCTCTCGAGAGGACCTATGAAGGCCGGGACGGTACAGCTCCGAGTGGGTGGGTGGCCAGCACCACGCACGGCCGCTGCTACCTGTCCCGGTGCCAACGCTTTCACCAGCGCACCATAGGCTGAGTCAACCTAGGGGAGGCCCACGAGCGGTTTCAGATAGTCGTCAGTCTCAGATAGTCGTCACCCAGCCACGTGGCCCGTGAGCCGGAATCGAACTCGGGGTCGTCGGGTTCGTGGAGCAGCTCCACGCCTCCCCCACCCACAACACCCACCCACCCACCCACCCACCCCACCCACCCACCCCACCCACACCCTCCCACCCACCACACCCACCCACCCACAACACTCACCCACCGACCCCAACCCACCACACCCACCCACCCACCCACAACACCCACCACACCCACCCACCACACCCACCCACCACACCCACAACACCCACCACACCCACCCACCCACAACACCCACCACACCCACCCACAACACCCACCCCAACCCACCCCACCCACCCACAACACCCACCCACCCCACCCCACCCCGTGCCGTGAGCAATGCGCACGGGGATATTGGCGGCTCGTCAATGCGTCACGCACGGAGAGAGGGACATCTGCAGTGAGAGCACGCACGCAGCCACTGCTCTCACACACACACATACTTACTCTCTACTCTCACACACACACAGACTCACTCTCTACTCTCACACACACAGACTCACTCTACAGTCTACTCTCACTCACACGCACACTCACTCTCTACTCTCACACACACAGACTCACTCTCTACTCTCTCACACAGACTCACTCACACAGACTCACTCTCTACTCCCTCGCACAGACTCACTCACACAGACTCACTCGCTCTCTACTCTCACGCACACTCTCTACTCTCACACACACACACAGACTCACTCTCTACTATCACACACACACTCACTCTCTACTCTCACACACACTCTCTACTATTACACACACACACACTCGCTCTCTCTCTACTCTCACGCTAAACACACACAGACCCTCTGTCGAGCCTTACTGACTGGGGTGCTGTCAGCGTGCGCCTATTGAAGTCGTCCCCCCCCCCCACCTCGTTCGTCCTCGGCGCACGAGGATGCGGTGTGGTGGTCAGAACCACGCCAGGCCGCCGTATACAGACACAGACAAAGGTTACCCATATAGCCTTGCATAGACTGTGAGGGCAAGTGCTGTTAGCGATAATCTATGAAGGCCGGCACGGCACACGAGGAGGTGGGTGGGTGGCCAGCACCACGCCCGACCGCCTTTGTCACCCCAGTGGCGATGTTCACTCACAAAAAGACAACGATTATACCCGCGGCGACTTAACAGACTGCTGGGGCAAGTGCTGATAGGCCGGCACTGTACACGAGAAGATGGGTGGCCAGCACACACACAAAGACATAATCACACACACACAAAGACATAATCACACACACACAAAGACATAATCACACACACACAAAGACATAATCACACACACAAAGACATAATCACACACACACACACACAAAGACATAATCACACACAAACATACACACACGTTGACAACACACACACAAAGACAATCACACACACACAATACATAATCACACACACAAAGACATCATCACACACACAGAGACATAATCACACACAAACATACACACACGTTGACAACACACACACAAAGACATAATCACACACATACATACACACACGTTGACAACACAAACACAAAGACATAATCACACACACATACACACATGTTGACAACACAAACACAAAGACATAATCACACACATACATACACACCCGTTGACAACACACACACAAAGACATAATCACACACACATACACACATGTTGACAACACACAAACAAAGACATAATCACACACACATACACACATGTTGACAACACACACACAAAGACATAATCACACACATACATACACACACGTTGACAACACACACACAAAGACATAATCACACGTTGACAACACACACACAAAGACATAATCACATACATACACACATGTTGACAACACACACACAAAGACATAATCACACACACATACACACATGTTGACAACACACAAACAACAACATAATCACACACATACATACACACACGTTGACAACACACAAACAAAGACATAATCACACACATACATACACACATGTTGACAACACACAAACAAAGACATAATCACACGTTGACAACACACACACAAAGACATAATCACATACATACACACACACAAACATCGATCCCCTGTCCTTACAGAGTGGAGTGGTGTTGGCGTGCTCCTATGCAGGTGCACGAGGGTGGTGGAGTGGACAGAAAGTCCTCAGTGCTGGTGTAGTGCACACCGTGCCAATTATTCATTTAAGGCTAAGCTGACCTAGGGACGGTGTTGATGTGTGTCAGACGCAACCTGGGCAAACACAAAGACAAAGATCCCCCGTGTAGCCTTGACAGATTGTATGGGGCAAGTGCTGTTAGCGAGCACCTATGATGCCGGAACGGCGCACACGAAGGGGGTGGGTGGCCAGTACGACGCCCGGCCGCCTTTGTCTCCCAAGTAGCGATGTTTAACACACCGCACCAGGCACTCATTTGAGGCTGAGTCGACCTGGAGAAGGCCCAGGATGGGTTCAAATATACGCCACTGTTATCGATCGCGAGCGGGAATCGAACTTGGGTCGCCGGGTTCGTAGCGCAGCGCGCTAAACCGCTACACCACCGCTCCCCACACAGACACACACACACGCACAGTGAGTCATATACATGTGCAGTACACCCATATGAGTAAATCACCAATGGATGATGTTCCGAGTGCATATCGCCAAGATCCACCGGCTCCATTAACACGCGCCACGGCGAGCAGGGCGAGTGGAAGCCGGCTAATGGTTTGACCTTTTTGGCACGCGGCTCTCACTGAAGAAAACCCCCCACACAGAGACACGGCGTTTGACGTGTCTAATATTCGGGCTTTATAACGCCACTGCCAAACACGTTGCTCGCACGTTGTGCCGAAACTGCAACGGGCGTCTGCGCGATGTTGGAGGTCAGTGCGCTTCGCTGGCCGCCGATCGCGTATCGATTAATCGATTTCGCTGACAAAAAGATTACGTTCACAATACGTGCATCGAATCGTCGTTCGTTCGTGAAATATATCGGCTACGTCAGTAACCGCGCAACGTTGGACCAACGTTGCGCCAACGTTACTCCAACCACGCGCCAAAGGTGGCCCAACTTTGCATGTTTACTGCCGGGATGCAGGATTGTTGCGCGGAACATTTGATAAAGAGATGGAGCAATGAAAGTGACACGCGTGCCGGTGCTTAGGCGGATTAATACATTGCAGGATCGTGAGAGATTTCGACGGCTTGGCTTGAGGAGGCCTTCATTGAGCAGCGGATAAGATCATGGCTCTTGATGATGACCAATGTTGTTATCGTCATGCCAGAAGAGAACATGAAGGCGAGATAACACAGGCGTCAATAGTTACGGGAATTAACGGGTTTGGAGCGCCATGGTGGCGAGATGTTAGCTACCTCGCCCGGTATACAGGAGGTCGTGGGTTCGATCCCAACCTTTATGCCTGCTTTAGATGTGGAGTGTTCTCTCTGTGGTCGCGTGGATTTTTCTCCGGGTCCTCCAGTCCCCCCCCACCCCCCATACACATTTAGAATCAACATGCGTTGAGAGTATTTGGTTGCTATAAATGTCCACGCGATAAGCCAATTATTTTAGCGATCGTTTGTGGCCAGGTCGATTCTGAAAAAAAAATACCTATATAGCTCAGTGGGCCTTACCTGGTAAAAACATGTTTACTTTTAGTTTGGGTGTGGGGGGCTGGGGGGCATGGTGACGTCATCAGCATAGTCAGCCGAGTCGCGCTTGGCGTGACTTGGGGGGGGGGGGGGTGCTGGGAGGGTGGGGGTTTCCCTCCTTCGGCAGGCAGGATGCATGGAGTAGTCACCAACGAGTGAATTTATTTTCATAATCGACTAATTCTAAAGTCGATTCATTGACTCGATCGTCACAGCTCTACTCGGCATGTTTAGGCAATAAATAAATGCTCTGCTATTTTGTTCTTACGATGTTGTAAGTTAAATGTCGATTTAAAGCTTTCGTGACTGCAGGGATTCATCTTCTTGGCTCTTTCGGTAAAGTCACGTAGAAGGGACGTAATAAAATAATAAAAATGAAACATAATAAAATAATATATAATATTATTTATATATATATTATATTATTTTATTACATTATTATATTATTTTATTATGTTTTATTTTTATTATTTTATTACTTCCCTTCTACGTGACTTTACCGAAAGAACCAAGAAGATGTTGCAAGTATTCTACTCTTGCGTATGATGGTGGCAGAGCTGTGGTGCAGGAGCTCGACGCCAATGTTGAGGTCTGTCGCTGATGCTGCTCCTGGCCACAACGAGAGGGCTTCAGCAGAGAGAGGGAGAGGGAGGGAGAGAGTTCGTGTCGTTTTCAGAATCAAAATATGTATTTATACTGGAGGAGTACGATAAGCTATAAAGGTCTTTTTTTGTCACAGATGTTCTTCTTCCATTGAGGGAGCACTAGCCACAGTGGTCCACTATGTGGTCCGTAGTTGTTGATATTTAGTATTATATTCTTAGGTTTTTTTTCGGTAAAGTCACGTAGGTAAAACAATTTTATTAATAAAAGTAAAATAAAAATATTGACTTTTATTAATTAATTTTGTTTTACCTACGTGACTTTACGGAAAAAACCTAAAAATATGAATCCTTGCAGTCACGAAAGCTTCAAATCTAGAATTTAGTATTATTATTATTTTTTGTTATCATTGGAACGAGTTATGTTACAGCGATTCTCCTGCGCCAGTGATTGTGACGCTAACGCGACTGTACGGCATCACGCGAGGCGGCCACGTTCCTGGCGGGCTGGGCTGTCGAGGAGTCGGCTTCAATTGCCGTCACTCGCGCGTGCTAGTGGGGTGTGGGAGGATGTACGCCCGTTGCAGGGCGTTGAACTTATTTCGCAAGGTACGTGGCCAACCGCGCTGAGCGGAGGTGCCGGGCAAGGGCAGCACACTAAACGCACGCAAAGAAAGCAGTCCTGAAGAAATTAGTTTTCAATTGAGATTTAAGAGTGCATAGGCCCCAGCGTGCTTCCTAATATCGGAAGAAAGAGCACTCCAGACGGCCGCACAAGCGCATGTAAGGAACGAAATTGCCTTCTCCGGAAAAAGTTGCTGTGTTTCATTCATCACTGGCGCCAACTGCCAAAATATCGGAGGTGCAGGGGGAAGGACAACAAACTAAACACAAAGGAGCAGTCCTAAAGAAACGAGTTTTCAACTTAGATTTTAAAGTGCGCAGGCTCCAGTGGCTTCCTAATATGGGAAGGAAGCGCATTCCAGACGGCCACAGAAGCGCACGTGAAAGCGCGCGAAAAGCTCGAAGCCTCCCGTAAACCACGTGACTTTTGTGTGTCCACACCCACCCTGCCTCCCGTCTCCCCCCCGCCCCCTGTGAAAACAGTCGCTGCGCGGTGCAGCCCTGATGGAGCCTCACCCTCTCTGTCCTTGCTGTTTCCTAACCCTTTGCTCCTGTTTTCCCGTTCCTTTTCCATCCCTTTCCACGTATTTCCCAGTATTTATATTTTAAATTCCCGTTCCTTCCTCTCGTCCCCTCCCCCACCCCCATATATTATATCGTTGACTCTATACCCCCTCTCGTGGTGTTCATGCCACGGGTACCAACATTTTGTTGGTTTCATTTATTTTCAGCACCAAGGCCAGCGCACAGCACGCCAAGGATCGAGTCTGACGACTTCCGCACAACACCACCAGTGACCGAGCGGCTGATGTGCATTCTAATGATGTTCCGGAAGGACTAGAGAGCCAACTACGGTAGACTAGAGTAGATGATGATGATGAAACTAGCACTGCAAGACTCATCTACAGTGGCAAACGCCGGCCGGAGATGAGAAAATATGGCCAAAGTTGCTCTACAGTCGACACGTTTCAGAGGGTCTCGGTGTTCAGCCCAATGTCCATTAAAGGGCAAATGTCACCATGGCTTCTCGCCTGCGGCTGGCGTTGTCTACTTGCGGAGGCGTCTTGCGGTGCTATTCCCATCGCGTTCTCTCCGAGTAGATGAAACGTTCTGATCGCCCGTCGAATTCTTTGACGTTGGACTCCAAACTTCGCGGGCGCTGGGACCGTGATCGGTTTCGCGCAGAGGGCAGCCTCGGCCTTAAGTTCAACGCTGCATGCCATGGGTCTCGCGCATAACGCGTACAAATATGCGATCCCCTTGATCAGTGAACCAGGTGAGTCGCCTCCAATGGAGCGTGCCGCTAAAGCCCACAGGAAGGTGACAAGCTTCCGACGATAACTACGAATGTTTTTTCCTATATTACCGGCTAAGGCCCACTGAGCTGCATAGCGCTTTTTTATTTTATTTCAGAAACGACCTGGCTATCACAATCGATAGCACAACGAAGTGGCTTATCGAGTGGAAATTATTTGCAGCCAGATACTCTAAACGCACGTTTCTAAATGTGGAGGGCAAATCGGGAGAACCCCGGAGAAAAATCCACCTTGACCACGGGGAAAGAGTCATGCACCCTCCAAATATACAGCAGCAGCAGGCGTCAAGGGTCAGCATTGAACCCACGACCTCCTGCATTCCAGGCGAGGTAGTTAACATCTCACCACCGTGGCGCCCTAAGCACATAGCGATACACAACAACAACAACAAAACATCCCCCGTGGAGACTTCAAAAGGTTGTGGGGGGAAGTTCTGATAGCGAGCAACTATTAAGGCTGCCAGGGCACACGAAGAGGGGGTGGCAAGCCCGACTCACGGCCGTCTTTGTCTCCCCCATGCTGGTGTTTACAAATCGCACCAGGTACTCGTTCAAGGCTGAGCCGACCTAGAGGAGGCACAGGACCGGTTCGGATGTCACTCAGCGATGTTTTTGGCCGTGATTGGGAATCGAACTCAGTGTCACCCGTGGGCAGAGTGCAGTGCGCTAACCATTGTACCACCGCTCCCCACTCGGCATGAAACACAAACAAAAAGATGTCTCATATGGCCATGTAGACTTTAGGGGCAAGTACTATTTGGCGAGCTCCGATCAATATTATGAACACCTAATTAACATAATCATCAATTTTCATCATCATCATCATCAGCCGTGATTGGCCCACTGGTGTCACGATCTCTGAAGCTCCTGCGATGTGACAATCCGCCCAGCACCTCTCGACACGAGCTTAATTTCATCGCTCCATCTCCTCGTCGGCCTGGCTGTCGGACGCGTTCCCTTCGCCTGGCCGCCACTCCGTCATTATTCATGACCATTCACATTGATACTCGATGAACATACGGACACACGCGAACAAGCTACACACGCACACACTTTAAATGAAGGGATTGCCCATGATAATAGCGCAATGATAATAATAATAATGATGAGAAGAAACAACAACAAAAAAACACATTTATTCGTAAATAACAACGTGGCCTTAAACGCAAAAGTATACATTAGACGACGTTTTGGGCAATGACCCCAATTTCGTTAAAATACTAAAACTATTGACCCACATATTTCAGGCGACCACGCAAATCCCGATGTGCCCGGCCTTCCACTCGCTCACTCGCCCATTCCTTCAACCGAACTCACCTGAACGGCGATGACGTAACTCTCTGCGGATGGTGGTGGTGGTGGTAGTGGGGTGGTGGTGATCGTGGTGAGGATGAGCGTAGTGGGAGTTGGGGGGGGGGGAGTGGTGAGCGGGGGGGGGGGGCGCGTGAGGCTAAGTCCACACCTTCACAATTGGACTCGAGACGCAAAGCACCGTTGTCTGTCCTTGGCTTGAGGTGACGATGGTGGTGGTGACGCGGGGCGATTTTTCAGACGCTTGCAAATTTTTATTATTTTTTTAGTATCGTGCCCCGGTTTTCACCGTCAAACGTGAGCGCAGCGCGCCACGCAGTGGCCAATGCCACAACACCCTCGACATTCGCCACTTAAGTGATGGTGGCGTCACTTCGGCGCCTGTGCCAGGCCAGGTGCACTTTGAGGCCACGTGAAGTGACGAAGGCTCGCTGACAGGAGGTCTCGGGACAGACCCGGGTGCCACGGGCTGGCTGGCTGAGATGACCGGTAGACGCACCAGCTGTACCCCCCACTGTGCCAATTTGCTACACTTTAGTCGCCCGGCGCTCCGCTCGTTGTTGTGAGCGTCGCTCCTCCGCCCTCCGTTGTTGCTGGAGGGCGACTGCCTCCAACTGCCCAGTAGCAGCGTCCTTCACGAACCTCCTCCATAGAGGCCGATCTTGACACCGCTGGTACCAGTCATCGGCAAGTCCACATCTTCCCGTACCGCATCAGTCCATCTCTTCTCCAGCCCGTGTCTTGCCCGTTTAGCCCCCTCTATGCGGCCAAACAGAAGCTGCAGTGGCCAAACACGTGTTCACATTCACACCTCTCACTCGCCCACGTGCTACGATTCATTATTATTGTTATAATTTACCAACGGCAAAAACGGATGACTTGTCTTATGTAGATTTACATCGCGACTTAATGCAAGGCGCTTTACAACAATAGTAACACTTGTACGTAAGATGATAGTGGTTGCCATGATAAGGAGCGGGGTTGTTACAACCAGTGATGGTGTAGCTATGGCGTGCGGGTGGACATGCGGGAGTGGTTAAGGAGGGGTAGGGGTCGTGATAGCGGTTGGGGTAGAGGTGGTGGTAAGGGTTGGGTTCGGGGTAGTGGTAGTGATAGCGGTAGTGATAGGGTTTGGGGTAGTGGTAGTGATAGGGTTTGGGGTAGTGGTAGGAGTGGTGATAGGAGTTGGGGTCGTAGTAGGGGTGGTGATAGGGGTTGGGGTAGTGGTAGTGATAGGGGTTGGGGTAGTGATAAGGGTGGTGATAGGGGTTGTGGTAGTGGTAGTGATAGGGGTTGGAGTAGTGGTAGGGGTGGTGATAGGGGTTGGGATAGTGGTAGGGGTGGTGATAGGGGTAGTGGTAGTGATAGGGGTTGGGGTAGCGGTAGGGGTGGTGATAGGGGTTGGGATAGTGATAGGGGTAGTGGTAGTGATAGGGGTTGGAGTAGTGGTAGGGGTGGTGATAGGGGTTGGGGTAGTGGTAGGGGTGGTGATAGGGGTTGGGGTAGTGGTAGGGGTGGTGATAGGGGTTGGGGTAGTGATAGGGGTAGTGGTAGTGATAGGGGTTGGGGTAGTGGTAGAGGTAGGAGTGGTGATAGGAGTTGGGGTCGTAGTAGGGGTGGTGATAGGGGTTGGGGTAGTGGTAGTGATAGGGGTTGGGGTAGTGGTAGGGGTGGTGATAGGGGTTGGGGTAGTGGTAGGGGTGGTGATAGGGGTTGGGATAGTGGTAGGGGTGGTGATAGGGGTAGTGGTAGTGATAGGGGTAGTGGTAGAGGTAGGAGTGGTGATAGGAGTTGGGGTCGTAGTAGGGGTGGTGATAGGGGTTGGGGTCGTGATAGCGGTAGTGGTAGTGATAGGGGTTGGGGTAGTGGTAGGAGTGGTGATAGGAGTTGGGGTCGTAGTAGGGGTGGTGATAGGGGTTGGGGTAGTGGTAGTGATAGGGGTTGGGGTAGTGATAAGGGTGGAGATAGGGGTTGTGGTAGTGGTAGTGATAGGGGTTGGAGTAGTGGTAGGGGTGGTGATAGGGGTTGGGGTAGTGGTAGGGGTGGTGATAGGGTTTGGGATAGTGGTAGGGGTGGTGATAGGGGTAGTGGTAGTGATAGGGGTAGTGGTAGAGGTAGGAGTGGTGATAGGAGTTGGGGTCGTAGTAGGGGTGGTGATAGGGGTTGGGGTAGTGATAGGGGTTGGGGTAGTGATAAGGGTGGTGATAGGGGTTGTGGTAGTGGTAGTGATAGGGGTTGGAGTAGTGGTAGGGGTGGTGATAGGGGTTGGGGTAGTGGTAGGGGTGGTGATAGGGGTTGGGATAGTGGTAGGTGTGGTGATAGGGGTAGTGGTAGTGATAGGGGTAGTGGTAGTGATAGAGGTTGGGGTAGCGGTAGGGGTGGTGATAGGGGTTGGGGTAGTGATAGGGGTAGTGGTAGTGATAGGGGTAGCGGTAGGGGTGGTGATAGGGGTTGGGGTAGTGATAGGGGTTGGGGTAGCGGTAGGGGTGGTGATAGGGGTTGGGGTAGTGATAGGGGTAGTGGTAGTGATAGGGGTAGCGGTAGGGGTGGTGATAGGGGTTGGGGTAGTGATAGGGGTTGGGGTAGCGGTAGGGGTGGTGATAGGGGTTGGGGTAGTGATAGGGGTTGGGGTAGCGGTAGGGGTGGTGATAGGGGTTGGGGTAGTGATAGGGGTTGGGGTAGCGGTAGGGGTGGTGATAGGGGTTGGGGTAGTGATAGGGGTTGGGGTAGCGGTAGGGGTGGTGATAGGGGTAGTGGTAGTGATAGGGGTAGCGGTAGGGGTGGTGATAGGGGTTGGGGTAGTGATAGGGGTAGTGGTAGTGATAGGGGTAGCGGTAGGGGTGGTGATAGGGGTTGGGGTAGTGATAGGGGTTGGGGTAGCGGTAGGGGTGGTGATAGGGGTTGGGGTAGTGATAGGGGTAGTGGTAGTGATAGGGGTAGCGGTAGGGGTGGTGATAGGGGTTGGGGTAGTGATAGGGGTAGTGGTAGTGATAGGGATAGTGGTAGGGGTGGTGATAGGGGTTGGGGTAGTGATAGGGGTTGGGGTAGCGGTAGGGGTGGTGATAGGGGTTGGGGTAGTGATAGGGGTTTGGGTAGCGGTAGGGGTGGTGATAGGGGTTGGGGTAGTGATAGGGGTAGTGGTAGTGATAGGGGTAGCGGTAGGGGTGGTGATAGGGGTTGGGGTAGTGATAGGGGTTGGGGTAGCGGTAGGGGTGGTGATAGGGGTTGGGGCAGTGATAGGGGTAGTGGTAGTGATAGGGGTAGCGGTAGGGGTGGTGATAGGGGTTGGGGTAGTGATAGGGGTAGTGGTAGTGATAGGGGTAGCGGTAGGGGTGGTGATAGGGGTTGGGGTAGTGATAGGGGTTGGGTAGCGGTAGGGGTGGTAATAGGGGTTGGGGTATTGATAGGGGTAGTGGTAGTGATAGGGGTTGGGGTAGTGATAGGGGTAGTGGTAGTGATAGGGGTAGCGGTAGGGGTGGTGATAGGGGTTGAGGTAGTGATAGGGGTTGGGGTAGAGGTAGGGGTGGTGATAGGGGTTGGGGTAGAGGTAGGGGTGGTGATAGGGGTTGGGGTAGAGGTAGGCCTGGTCGTAGCCGAGGGGCAGGGAGTAGCGGCAGCAAGAGAAGCGATGGGGGTTGTTTTTAGGGAGGAACGGAAGCTGCAGGTTACTTTTGTTGTTATCGTGAAGATGATTGCTCTGTGTACTCCAGTGGGAGTTGGTTCCTGTGAAATAGGATCGGTAAGTGAGAAGGGACGAGAGAGCGAGGCTTTGCGCAGCAGGGCGAGGTAGGCACGGCGAGGCATGGTCGAGATTGCGAGCGTAGAGGACCGTCTGGAACACACGAATGAATATTTCCGTAAATTTAACATGTGACCAAAGTTACCCTGAATTCGCCCACACCTCGGAAGCTAAGCATGGCTGAGCCTGGTTAGCACTTGGATCGGTCGCCACCAGGGCTTGCCAGGCGACGGGGGCTACAAAGTTGTGGCCATGAGATGGCGCTTAAGTGCTGAATGTCTATTCTTAGGTTTTTTCGGTAAAATTTTTAAATTAAAATTAATTTAAAAAATGTCTCCCCATCTACTTGCGAACATTCGCAAGATACAAATAAACCTCGTCCGTACGTCCGGTTGCCTGTTGCGACCGAGAGTCGTAAGTTCATCCGCCGCGCAATAGATGGCGGTGGTGGCATCTACGTTCATCGCTTCGCGTGTCACGTGGGACGTGTTTAGCAATCATCGGGCGCGTGCAGCGTGGAACGAGTTAATTTGTAAAAGGCGGAGCGCGGTGGTTGGCGGGGCCGCGAGGACTGGAGTTTGGGAAACCCCGCGCCTGTAGTTCATTCCGGAATGAAGTCGGGTTCACGTTTTCACTCCAACCACGGCGGCTCAGCTCGTTCAAAAAAGACGCCGAAGCAGAAGATTCGTGCCTGGATGAGGTTTTTTTGGGGTTCGATCGCGTAAATATTTAAATGTGTCGTTAAAGCCCGCCAACACCCGACACAGCCAACTAGTAAGGGTTGTCACGTAAACAGAACGTGGCCAATTCGTCACGAGTACAGCAACACCGGTGTGTTGGAGAGCCAAGCCACAACATTTACAAACTGAGTACGACGTTTCGTCAGTAATTACAACTAGCTTCATCAGGCGACAGCCAGATTTGTGTCAAAGTCTTAATGTTTCGTTCTTTATATAGAGGCGTAGATGTGTTGACGGGTTTTAACGACGCATTTATATATTTCTACGCGATCTAACCCAACAACAACCTCTATTATGGATGATATCGGTCGTGAAAGCCTCCTACGTGTGAAACATTTGCAAATGTTGATCCGTGCAATTTAATTGCGGGCCTACTGTGCGTTATCTCGGAGCGGTCTCGATGACTGTTTTAGTTGTTCTTTGCCTTGCCCAAGCTCGCATTCGGTGTTGAAAAATCGTCAGCAATGTATGAACTTGTGCAAACAACACTTCTGGATTGTATTCAAATGTATGTGTGGTCAATTTGCTTACCTTTTCTCTACTTTACACTCCCGTCGTTTTTTTTGCATTGTTTGTTGTTGTAACTTACGAGAGCCGCCCCTGTTGGACATCTGCGAAAAAGAGCTTCATAGCTCATCGGATTCCTCCTCCGGTGTCAAATGGAGATGGACAAAACAGTTTTGTCCACCCCTTACCTGTGTAGAGGAGTAAAATTGGGGACGTGACGTCAGGTGTGCCGTTCAGTGCGATGACGTCACGTCTCCTAGGGTACTTAAGGGAGACCCCGTGACGTAAGCGGGGTCACTGTGGGAACGGGTAAAGTAAGAAGGGTGAAGAGGGAACCAGTGGGTAGAGAGAGGGGATCGAATAGGGAGTCTGGGGAGAAGCCGGTGGTAGCCGTAGAGGTGCTTCTCTCTCCGGTCGGTGGAGTCGGCAGAGTCCCCGATCCGACACGAGAGAGAGAGACCGGAGCTAGCCGGCAGGGACCCGGACTCAGAGTAGGACCCCCCTAGCCCCTGGGAGTTGTGTACCCTGCTGTGTGTTATTGATAAGCTTTGATAAACCCTGGCGAAAGCCCTTAACTTACCTCCGTCTACGAGTACGTCTGTGGGACAGAGGTCGCAACCGGGTACCCGATACCCGTACCCTACCCGATACCCGGCTACCCGTACCCGGCCGGGTACGGGTACGGGTAGGCCGTGAGTCACTGGTGAGTAACTGTTTGTCACTCATTTCCCAACGTCTTGTCTCTTCTCACAATTCAAGTTCTTAGAATCAACCCACCCGCGCCTGCAACATGGCTTCATCCCAGAGGTCGCAATCAGGTACCCGTTTGCGACCCTGGTGCGGCCGGGCACGGGTAAGGAATTTTACTTTTATTAATTTTAATTTTTTACCTACGTGACTTTACCGAAAAAAACCTAAGAATATGAATCAAAACCCGTTTGCGACCTCTGCCGTGGGAACTTCTCTACACCTGCACTGCGCTGACGTATCCACACGGGGGCGCTGCGTTACTACACTTGAAGTGTGGGGGGGGGGGCGACATCCACAGCAGTCCGTCTCATTGAAGCTTCTTCCCCGTCGTGTTGTTTATCCCCAAAGACTTCAGGTGAGTCCTCTTCTGCAGCCACTAGTGGCCGCTAGCGCAAGGTTTTATGAATATATATTTGAAAATTGTTATCATCTCGAATCGCGTCCGAGACCGTGCATCACGAAAATCGATCGAATCATCAATAAGAGGTGAAATAAATAATCGCGCACCTCTATTGAAGCAGGGCTCTTTCCCGAAACGTCACGTTATATATATGTTTCCCCTTCTTAAGGCCACAGTGTTATTGACGAGTGCATTGGATATTTTACGTGATTAATAATATTATTAATAATTCATTTTTTTATCCCAAAAAATCCTCAACAGAGTCTCAAGACTTGTTTATTTTTTTATATTTCCCGGCCGGTAGTGGTGGGGTCGTGCCTACGCTGCTGCACGTGTCTGCACCGCAATCCAGCACTGCGGAGGCAGCAGCCAGGGTTGTTGGATCACCGCACCGCACCGCACCACACACACAGAGAGACGTTGTGAAACTTCTTTCTTGGCGTGGGTTGGGCTTCGAGGAGGTGCCCGCAACAACCTCGGCTCAGCCAGGAGGCGGCGGTAGAGCGCGAATGTTGCTCCCCGTGCCTTCTGAATGCGATGGCCTCGAGAGCAGTGGGTTTATTCTTTGGTTCTTTCGGTAAAGTCACGTATACAGATTAAATAGTTAATTAAATAATAGCATACTACGACGTTTCGATTGCAACACAAGCAATCATCATCAGGTAAAAAACCCCTCCCTCTCTCTGCTTCCGCCCCCCTCTGTCTATTTAAGGCCACCCCACAGAGACGATCTCCCTCTCTGTACCTGTGTTACTCTCTCTCTATGTATCTTGGTGATATCTGTCCGCTTATATGTCTGTCTATAGTTTTCTGGTTAGATTTTTTGTTTGCTATTTCATTTATACCTGATGATGATTGCTTGTGTTGCAATCGAAACGTCGTATGCTATTATTTAATTTATTATTTTATCTTTATACGTGACTTTACCGAAAGAACCAAAGAATAATTCCTGCAGTCACGAAAGCTCCAAAATTAAGCAGTGAGTTTGTGAACCTGGGGTGCACGCGCATCTCCCTGGGGGTGCGAGATGCCCTCCCTGGGAGTGCGAGACATGGCCAGGTTTTCTTTTTAGAAGGTGAATCATCGAGAGACCGATTAAGCACTGGCACGTAAGTGCAACGGCTTTAATTTTCGATTTAAAGCTTTCGTGACTGCAGGGATTCCTCTTCTCGGTTCTTTCGGTAAAGTCACGTAGAAGGGAAGTAATCAAATAATAAAAATAAAACATAATAAAATAATTCTCACGACGTTTCGGCCACAACGCAAGCAGCCGTCCTCAGGTGAAGACCAGGTCTGTCGGGGAGACAGCGTCATTCAGACATTCAGACGCTGTCTCCCCGACAGACCTGGTCTTCACCTGAGGACGGCTGCTTGCGTTGTGGCCGAAACGTCGTGAGAATTATTTTATTATGTTTTATTTTTATTATTTGATTACTTCCATTCTACGTGACTTTACCGAAAGAACCAAGACGATAAAACGGCTTTCTTTCCTCAACCCCTGTGTATTTATGAACATGATACGTGTTGTTGTTGTTGTTGTTTATTTTTTTACAATTCAGAACCAAGTCTGCGGTAAAGGTGTAAGAGCCGCTGGCTCTGGAGAGCGTTGGCGCCCTGGCACAAGGCGTGGGGAGTTCTCTCCGGTTGCCCACCCCACGTCAACGACTTACTATATGGAGGGGACCGCAGAGCTTGGGCTCTTGCCTGGCTCCTGCTGCCAACTCCCCGCCACCCCCCCCCCCCGTCCCTTGTCTGTGGTTCCTCTTCCTGGCACCTCTGAGTCGTCCTCTCTCTGTTCTCCCTCGCTCGAGAGGACACTGAGAGAGCGAGCGAGCGAGCAGCATTACAAGTTGAAATGATCATCGGTTTCGTCGTTCTAGAACCGGATACTGCTTTTGACGAATGCGTTGAGTTGCTTCTTGTTGTTATTGTGGCTATTATATGCGTTGGTTTAGAAAGTTAGGGGGCGATTTAATTATGCGCGATAATTCTCTCTGACAAGGTTTACATATTTTCACGTTGGTTCTGCGTGTGCGCGCGCTCGTGTGCATGTATGTCTGTCTGTATGTATGTTTGTTAGTATGTTTGTCTGTATGTATGTATGTGTGCATGCGGTAAAGCGACTTCACACGCTGTGTTCTGAACGCAAACCGCTCATGCGTGAGTTTTTTTATGGCTTTGACTTCGGAGGAACAGTAACCCAGGCAAATCCGGATAAAACCCACGTCGCCTCAATATAACCAAACCAGCTTGGGTCAGCCCGCGACCCCGTAGCCCTGTGGCAGTGCAGGGCTCGAGTATGTGAGTGCACGTGTGTGTGAGTGTGCACTTGTGTGTGTGTGTGCACGTGTGTGTGTGTGTGCACTTGTGTGTGTGTGTGTGTGCACGGTAACAGCACTTGTCCAAACAACAACAGCGTGTTAAGGCTTTACGGGGGGATCTTTGTCTTTGTAATGTTTTGTGTGTGTGTGGTATGCGCGCTACGAACCCAGCGTCGTGAGTTCGATTACCGTTTCACGGCTACCAACACCAGGGGCGATTACACTAAGTAACACAATTTTTGTTCCTGGGTACTAAGTGTTATTTTGTAATTGCTTATGCCTAAAAAGTATAGAAAATGGCTATTATTCCCCAAAAACTTTGCTTTTGTGACCAGTACAGTGATATTTTGAAATTTACCTTTTTTCAATGAGAAAACGGGCGAATTTGTGTCTTTTCGTTCACATGAAGGCAGAAAAAACATATGAATTAAAATTAGCATGCATTTATATTAAAGTAATAAAACAATAATTACAAAAAATTTAAAAATGAGTCGTTTTTCGAGATATACGATTATACTGTAAATCACTTTCACGAATCAGCTCCCAAATGTAGTCTCCCATCATGTTATCGTTATACTGTCCTTGGTAGCGGCGTTCAAAGTCCAGTATATCCTGGTGGAAGCGCTCGCCTTGCTCCTCCGAGTACGCTCCCACGTTCTCCTTGAATATATCAAGATCAGTATCAAGGATACAGACTTTGAGGGACATCCTACAGCTCATTGTGCCGTAGTTCTTCACCAGAGTCTCAACAAGCTCCATATAGTTTTCGACCTTGTGATTGCCCAGGAAGCCACGAACCACTGCGACAAAGCTGTTCCAAGCCGCTTTCTCCTTACGAGTGAGCTTCTTGGGGAATTCATTGCACTCTTCTTTATCTGTGGTCTGATGAAGACACTGGCTTTGACCTTTGCCTCAGAGAGCTTAGGGAAGAAGTCTTGAATGTCTGACAAATTGTTTCATAAGGTCCAATTTTATGTGCAGTGGTGGCATCAGCACCTTCCGGGGGTCCACCAGTGGCTCCCACTTGACGTTGTTCCTCCCCACAGAGAACTCGGTCCGCTGTGGCCAGTCCCGCCTGTGGTAGTGCGTCTTGATGTCTAAATCTTTTGTAGCCATTGTTGTATTACTTTCGTATAAATACATGTTAATTTTTATTCATATGTTGCTTTTATCTGACTTTACGTGAACGAAAATCCACAAATTCTCACGTTTTCTCATTTGAAATAGGTACATTTCAAAATATCACTGTCCTGGTCACAAAAGCAAAGCCATTATCCGTAGTTTTGAGGCATAAGCAATCAGGAAATAACACTTACTACCCAGGAACAAAAAAAAATGTTACACAATGTTATTTGAACCGGTCCTGGGCATCCCCTAGGTCGACTCAACCCCAAATACCGAGTACGATGTGTTAACATCAAACCAGCTTGGGCCAAGGCAGCCCGGCGTGGTGCTGGCCATCCACCCCCTCGTGTGCCACAGTGCCGGCCTTCATAGGTGCTCGCTAACAGCACTTGCCCCGGCAGTCTGGTAAAGGCTACACGGGGGAGCTTTGTACTCTGTCTTGGTAGTGCAGTGGGCTCGCGCAACTGCGCTACGAATCCGATTCGATTCCCGACCACGGCCAACACCAGTGCCGATGAAATCTCAGAATCAGAATAATGTATTCACACTGCAGGAGGAATCCGATGAGCTATGAAGCTCATTTCTTTTCCACAGATGTCCAGTAGGGGCAGGTCAGGACGCTCCAACAACAGACAATATTCTGAATATGTCCTGGTAATCTTCTTGGTTCTTTCGGGAAAGTCACGTAGAAGGGAGATAATACAATAATAAAAATAAAACATAATAAAATAATACAATTCTCACGACGTTTCGGCCACAACGCAAGCAGCCGTCCTCAGGTGAAGAACAGGTCTGTCGGAAAGACTGCATGCGTTGTGGCCGAAACGTCGTGAGAATTGTATGATTTTATTATGTTTTATTTTTATTATTTTATTATTTCCCTTCTACGTGACTTTACCGAAAAAACCAAGAAGATGAATCCCTGCAGTCACGAAAGCTTTAAATCGAAGAATGTCCTGGTAATATGTAGGATATGGGTGGTGTTTGTGTGCGATAGTGTAGTGGTTATGGCACCGAGTTCGATTCCCGCTCACGGCCACCAACACCAGAGACGACTATCTTGAACCGGTCCTGGGCCTCCATCCCCCTAGGTCGACTCAGCCTCAAATGAGAAACCTGGGGAGATGTGTAAACATTGCCACTGGAGGGGGGGGGACAAAGGCGTCCGGGCGTGATCTTGGCCACCCACCCTCTCGCGTGCCCCTTTTCGGAGCTACTCGCCAACAGCACTTGCCCCGCCAATCTGTTCAAGGCTATTCGGTGGATCTTTGTCACTGTGTGTGTGCGCGCGCGCGCAACGCTGCCGTCAAACGAGAGACAGCAAAAGGATCACCGTCGCAGGCGTCGTGTGGTGGATTACGCGCGTGCGTGAGTCTGGCTTTCAGGGGCAGGAGAAAGCCTGCACCATTGCAGTAAAGGCAATCACAGACGGAAAAAAAAGATTCCCCCGTATGGCTTTTACTGGACGATTGGAACGAGCGCCTATGAAGGCCGCCACGTCCGGCACACGAAGGGGGTCGCCTCTCTCTCTCCCAAAGTGGCGACGTTTGAACGCACCGCACCAGGCACGGCACTCATTTGAGGCTGAGTCGACCTAGCGGAAGCCCGGGACCGCTTCATGCAATAGTCACTGGTGTTGGTGGCCGTCAGCGAGGAATCGAACTCGGGTTTCCGGGTCAGTAGGTGCCCGTTGACAGCACTTGCCCCAACAGTCTATTGAAGGCTATACGGGGGATCTTTGTCTTTGATTCCGCGTATGAGAGTACGAGAGTGGTGTGTGCACTGTACACTCTGGGCCGGACGTGGTGTTGGCCACCCACCCCATCGTGTGCCGTTCCGGCCTTTAATAGGTGCGACAGTCTATTAAAGGCTATACGGGAGACCTTTGTCTTTGTTTGTGTTGTAGGTCGACTCAGCCTCATAAATGAGTACCTGGTGCAGCGTTTTAAAAACAAAAACAACTATCGCCACTCGGCTGACAAGGGCGACCTGGCGCGGTGCTGGCCACCCACCCCATCGTGTGCCGTGCCGGCCTTCATTGGTGCTACCACTCCCGAAAACCATTTGCCCCCACGGTCTGTTGTCAAAAGCTATGCGGGTGGGATCTTTGTCTTTGAGAGAGAGTCTGTGTGTGTGGTGTGTCCGCGACTTTCACAGAAGTCTCTGGCCACATGTCTCGTCCACCCACCTGTCAGCCTAATTTGACAGGTTAAAAACTAAAAGAGAGAGAGAGATCTTCTTGAAAATCACGGAGCGGTCTGGGCCGGGCTGTCCTCGGGCGCCAATGCCACGAACAATGTCCATGGCTAGACGCAATTATTATCTCTCTCGCTCTCTCACGGAGGCACTCGTAAACTTTCACGAGCTCGAGCTTGGCTCGAGTTCAACAAACTCCGACCCGGGCCAGGTGCACGACGGGTTTGAACGCGTGTGACATCTGTCTGTTTAGAACAGAAGAAAAAAAAAACTTTCCCCACCTCAATTATTGTTGGTTTGGTGGCGGTGGTCGTGGTGGTGGCGGTGGTGGTGGTGGTGACGATGGTGGTCGTGGTGGTCGTGGTGGTGGTGTTCGTGGTGGTGGTGGCGGTGGTGGTGGTCGTGGTCGTGATGGTCGTGATGGTCGTGATGGTCGTGGTGGTAGTGGTCGTGGTGGTGGTGGTCGTGGTGGTGGTGGTCGTGGTGGTCGTGGTGGTCGTGATGGTCGTGGTGGTGGTGGTCGTGGTCGTGATGGTCGTGGTGGTGGTGGTCGTGGTGGTGGTGGTCGTGGTGGTGGTGGTCGTGGTGGTGGTGGCGGTGGTGGTGGTCGTGATGGTCGTGGTGGTAGTGGTGGTGGTGGTCGTGGTGGTGGTGGTCGTGGTCGTGGTGGTCGTGATGGTGGTGGCCGTGGTGGTGGTGGCGGTGGTCGTGGTGGTCGTGGTGGTCGTGGTGGTGGTGGTGGTCGTGGTGGTTGTGGTGGTCGTGGTGGTCGTGGTGGTGGTGGCGGTGGTGGTGGTCGTGTTGGTCGTGGTGGTCGTTGTGGTCGTGGTGGTCGTGGTTGGTGGTGTTCGTGGTGGTCGTGGTGGTGGTGGTGGTCGTGGTGGTGGTGGTCGTGGTGGTCGTGGTGGTCGTGGTTGTGGTGGTCGTGGTGGTCGTGGTTGGTGGTGGTGGTGTTCGTGGTTGGTGGTGGTGGTGTTTGTGGTGGTGGTGGTGGTCGTGGTGGTGGTGGTCGTGGTGGTCGTGGTGGTCGTGGTGGTCGTGGTTGTGGTGGTCGTGGTGGTCGTGGTTGGTGGTGGTGGTGTTCGTGGTGGTCGTGGTGGTGGTGGTGTTTGTGGTGGTGGTGGTGGTCGTGGTGGTGGTGGTCGTGGTGGTGGTGGTGGTGGTCGTGGTGGTTGTGGTGGTCGTGGTGGTGGTGGTGGTCGTGGTGGTCGTGGTGTTCGTGGTGGTCGTGGTGGTCGTGGTTGGTGGTGGTCGTGGTGGTGGTGGTCGTGTTGGTCGTGGTGGTGGTCGTGGTTGGTGGTGTTTGTGGTGGTCGTGGTGGTGGCTACCCTCCTGCCGCACTGAACTCGAGCCACTGTGGAAGCAGCAGCGAGAGTTGGTGGATCACCAAAAATAAATACAAATAACCCCCGTATAGCCTTGGCAGACCATTGGGGCAAGTGCTGTTAGCGAGCACCTATGAAGGCCGGCACGGCACACGAGGGGGGGTTGGGTGGCCAACACCACGCCCGGCCGCCTTTGTCTCCCCAGTGTCGATGTTTACACCCCTGCACCCGGTACACATTTGAGGCGGAGTCGACCTAGGGGAGGCCTGGGACCGATTCAGACAATCGTCACTGGCGTTGGCCGTGAGCGGGAATCGAACTCGGATTTCCGGGTTCGTAGCACAGCGTAGCGCTAACCGCTGCACCCACCACTCACACAAACACACACACGTTGTGAATCTCCCTTGTTCCCGTGGGCGCCATCGTCAAGGAGGAGGAGTTGCCTGTCATATCCCTGGCTGTGCCACGAGAAAGGCAGCACAGCAAGTGGACAAATCGCCGTCTTTTCGATTTAAAGCTTTCGTGACTGCAGGGAGTCATCTTCTTGGTTCTTTCGGTAAAGTCACGTAGAAGGGAAATAATAAAATAATAAAAATAAAACATAATAACATAATACAAATAAAACATAATAAAATAATTCTCACGACGTTTCGGCCACAACGCAGGTCTGTCGGGAAGACAGCGCTGTCTTCCCGACAGACCAGTTCTTCACCTGAGGACGGCTGCTTGCGTTGTGGCCGAAACGTCGTGAGAATTATTTTTATTACGTTTTATTTTTATTATATTATTATTTCCCTTCTACGTGACTTTACCGAAAGAACCAAGAAGATAAATCGCCATCTGTTTCGGTCTGTACGGGGGATCGAGCGTTTCCTCCCTTCGCGCAAGGCGTGGGTTTTTGTCCGGGTGCTCCGGGTTTCCTCCCCACGTTGTATATTAATAATAATAAACACAACTCGTCATCATTAATTGGCTGCAAACATCTTGGATATAAATAAATAGACACATAAATGTATCAGCAACAGGACCCTCCTGCCAAAGATGTCCACACGAACCCTGCCCAAGGCAACTCGCTTTCCTGTCGAGTGCTGTTTCCATACGGGGTGGCTTTCCGAGCTAAGTAAAAATCATGATGAGTCAAATCACGTTCCATCTCTCAAGAATTTAAATCGGTTCAACTGCCACGCGATCGAAGCCTCGCCACTTTCGCATGCAGCGCGAGCGAGCGTGGTGAGTGATGCGTGGATCAGATTGAAGAAGGAAGAGACGGGAACTCGGAGGTAGCTCTTTGACATCCGCTTACCTGGGGGCCGTTCTCAAACACCAAGGGGGGGGGGGAGTTCGATGCGCCGCTCTGAATGGATCGCAGCGGGTGGCGGCTCAGCGCCGTGATTTCTCAGCCACGTGTGCACGTGGCAGGCCCTGAACGTGCGTGAAGAAGAACGAGTTCAATGAAGGGCTCGCCCCCACCCCCACCCCACCCACCCACCCCCCCTTTCAATAGCGAAGACAAATCTTCAAAGGTGACAGCGACGATCGCGAAGAACGCGCGGCAAACGTTGCGCAAGGCTTATCCCAAAGTCTCGGAACATTTGGATGCATGTGCGGCCAACGACGGCGCGTTTCCTTGACCGTGCCGCGCGCTGCAACTGGGACTTTGTTGTTGTTGTTGTTAGGAGCAAAAAAATAGGCAAATGTACAGTATAATAGAAAGGTGCGGGCGCAGCCCTGCAATTGCCTGCCCTCCCCCCCCGCTCTTCCACACTGCTAAGACACCTTGGAAGCGGTGGGAGTAGCAACACTCTCCCCCACCGAACGCGACCAGGCGATCGACCGCGTGGCCAAATCGCAGGGCCTTCGCTCCCCTCGACGTCGCGCCCTGTACGCGGACAACCCGTTTCGAGCCAAAAAATTCGCCGTATCCGTGCGCGTTTTCTGAATTCGCTCAGACGCGCCTATGCGCTCGGACGTAGGACAACATTGCGTGTATGTGCGGAGTGGTAGACAATGGCGACCCGAGTTCGATTCCCGCTCACGGCCAACACCGGTGACGATTATCTGAACCGGTCCTGGGTCTCCCCTAGGTCAACTCAGCCTCAAATGCGTACCTGGTGCGATGTATTAACATCGCCACTGGGGAGACAAAGGCGGCCGGGCGTGGCGTTGGCTACTCACCCCCTCGTGTGCCGTGCCGGCCTTTGTAGATGCTCGCTAACAGCACTTTCCCCAACAGTCTATTAAGGCTATACGGGGGATCTTTGTCTTTGTACCGTGCTGTGTCGTTGCGCTGGTCATCCACGCACGACGGCTGCCGTGACGGCCTCACTTTGTTGCGCGGGGAGCCGTAGCGCTGCGCTCCGAGTTCCACTCGATCCACGGTTCCGTTCCTTCTCGCTCCTAGCGCCTCTTCACGGAAATGGACTCCCTCTAAGACATCGACCCCGCTCTCTCTATCTTCCGCTCCTCCTTGAATACCCACCTATGCTCACTCGCCTACCCTTATATTCTCACTCGCCTACCCACCTATGCTCACTCGCCTACCCTTATATTCTCACTCGCCTACCCACCTATGCTCACTCGCCTACCCTTATATTCTCACTCGCCTACCCACCTATGCTCACTCGCCTACCCTTATATTCTCGATCCCTCCCCGCGACATCGCCGATACCCTCCACCGACTCACACTCATCCATGTCCTCTTCACCTCCGTTTCCTTTCAAATATTACCACCACCACCACCATCATCATCATCGCCCTCCTCATATTTACAACATTTATCCCATGCCCCACACGGTATGTTTATTTTGTACCATCGTTAATTCACAGTTCAGCGCTTTACAAATGTAATTAAGATGAAGATTCCCATTTCCATCGACGAGATGTTTCGCGTCACGCGGGAGCAAGCCAGAGACTGCCAATTCTGGCCACACCCTCGCTGCCTCGCTCCGACAACACCTCGCAAAGCCCTGGGCGATGCTCAACCATCCAGGTACGAACCAAATTGGCCACAGATTAGCAACCGAGATATGCCGAGTTAGTTGCAAGGCACGCGCGTGTTTTAAACTAAACAATGTTTTTTATTTTATTTTAACAGGCGAGGTCCACTGAGCTGCATAGCTCTTTTTCAGAAGCGGCCTGGCCATCACCAATGAGAGCTCGGCGAGAAGTCGCCGATCATCATCATCGCGTGGACATTCACTGCAGCCACATTTTCTATTTGAAGCTTTCGTGACTGCAGGGATTCATTTCTAGATTTGAAGCTTTCGTGACTGCAAGGAATCATATTCTTAGGTTTTTTTCGGTAAAGTCACGTAGGTGAAACATCAAAATTAATGAAAATAAAATAAAACAAAAATCGCGACGTTTCGGAGGCAACACAAGCTAATTCGGCTGTGACGGTCCCACCTGATGACGGAGACTTGTGTTGCCTCCGAAACGTCGTGATTTTTGTTTTATTTTATTTTCATTAATTTTGATGTTTTACCTACGTGACTTTACCGAAAAAACCTAAGAATATGCAGGGATTCATCTTCTTGGTTCTTTCGGTAAAGTCACGTAGAAGGGAAATAATAAAATAATGAATACTAATATAAATGTATTATATTATTATATGATATTATTTTATTATGTATTATTTTATTATTTCCCTTCTACGTGACTTTACCGAAAGAACCAAGAAGAAGCCGCCACATTCTCTAAACGTTGATTCTAAATGTGGACGGGCGACAACCGGAGGACCCGGAGAGAGAAAAAAAAAATCCCCACGTCACCAACACGGGGAGAGAGCGGCACGCAAACTCCAAATATACAGCAGCAAGCGCCGTGCTCGGGACCCAAACCCAAGATCTCCTGCATCCCAGGCGAGGTAGTCAACAGCTCGCTACTGTGGCGCCGCGGTGTTTGTTTTGATGGAGGAGCTTCCATTGTGGCGTGCCCGTGGGTCCAGAGCGCGCCGGTTACACTCCATCTCCTGGCGCGGCAGCTTGAAACAATGGGGAGGGGGGGGGAGATCTCGACTTAAAGCTTTTGTGACCGCAGGAATTCATACTCTTTGGGGTCTTTCGGTAAAGCCACGTACATAGAAAAATAACAAATACAACACCTTGCTCTCTTGCTATATGTTTTTCGCCTGAGGACGATTGCTTGTGCAGCGATCGAAACGTCGTGATTTTTTGTTATTTTTTCCATCGACGTGACTTTACCGAAAGACCCAAAGAGAATGGGGGGAAGGTTTCATAAATTCCCTCCCACCCGGCCTCCCGCTTCTCCCCTTGCCACCCCCCTGTTTATGTCTACCCAGAAGTGAAGGTTTGCCTCGCTTTGTGCGGTAGTAGATGCGTCCTCCCCCAACAAAAAACGGCAACGCAAAGACGAATGGGGTAGCGCAGAGTGGAGTCGCCCGACCCCACAATGCACCGCACGAGGAGACGGCTGCCTGCCGAAGAGCGAATACAAAGATCCCCCGTGTAGCCTGTTACAGACTGTTGGGGCAAGTGCTGTTAGCGAGCACCTATGAAGGCCGGCACGGCACACGAGGGGGTGGGTGGCCAGCACCACACCCGACCGCCTTTGTATCCATAGTGACGATATTTACACACCGAACCAAGTATTCATTAGAGGCCGAGTCGACCTATGAGAGGCCCGGGACCTGGTTCAAACATTCGCCACTGGTATTGTTCGTGAGCGGGGATATCGAACTCGGTTCCGTCGGGTTCTAAGCGCAGTGCGCTAACCGCTACACTACCGCTCCCCGCCACGCACACACACGCGCACACACAGAGACACGCACGCGGGCGCGTGATACGTACACACTCGTCCGTGGCTGCCAATAATCGCATGCCCAGAATCTCGAATGCCCTCGTGTTTGTGGTCTGATGTTTATGAACACAAATCTGAGTGTCACTTCTAAAGAAGTCTTATAACGACCACACCCACCACCCAACCCGTCATCCTCCCAGTCTCTCATGACACGCACGCACATATATACACACACAGCAAAGATAGAGACAAAGATCACCCGTGTAGCCTTCGCCGACTCATGGGGCAAGTGCTGTTAGCGAGCACCTATGATGGGCGGAACTGTACACGAAGGGGTGGGTGGCCAGCACCACGCCCGACCGCCTTTGTCTCCCCAGTGGCGATGATTTTGCACACCGCACCATGTACTCATTTAAGGCTGAGTCGACATAGGGGAGGCCCAGGATCGGTTCAGATAATCGTCACCGATGTTGGCCGTGAGCGGGAATCGAACTCAGGTCAGCAGGTTCGTCGCGCAGCGCGCTAACCACGACACTACCGCATCTACAGTCACGCAACAAAGCTAAAGACAAAGATACCCGGTCTAGACATAGGGAATGTGGTGGGGCGGTGGGCAAGTGCTGTTAGCGAGCACGTGAAATGCCGATAAGGCACACAAAAGGGAGTGTGTGTGGCTAGCACCACGCCCGGCCGCCTTTGTCTCCCCCGGTGGTGATGTTTACACATCGCACCAGCTACTCATTTTGAGGCCGAGTCGGCCTTGGGAAGGCCCATGACCGGTTCAGATAATCGTCACTGGTGGTGGTCATGAGCGGGAATCGAACCGTCGCTACCGGGTTATGCCGTGCAGCGCGCTAACCACTGCGCCACCGCTCCCCTCCTTGACACACGGACAGACGACAGCCACGAACGCACCGCTCGGTTCGCTGTTTCAACACAGCGCTGCGGAATCCACGCCTCCACCAGCCCCACCCCTACCCCCACGTCTACCTGAACCACACAGTCGTCAAATCATTCTGGCAGCAAAATGAGTTACGAGAATGAGGGAGGATTTAGGTGGGATTGACTCTGCTCAGGGAGTGGAGAGAAAGCTTGGAAGCTTTGGGGAGAGGTGGAGGGGGGGGTGGATTTTCTCTCCCACGGGGGTTGAAACGATGGTGGCAAGGGCTCCGAAATCCGCACCACTGCCTCTGTCCACCCGGCAGTTTGAATGGGTCACGCCACAGCAACATTCGATCGGTGGGGTAAAGTGTGGGTACTCCCACAATTCTAGATTTGAAGCTTTCGTGACTGCAAGGATTCATACTCTTAGTTCTTTCGGTAAAGTCACGTAGGTAAAAAAATGAAATTAAAATTAATAAAAATAAAATAAAAATCACGACGTTTCGGAGGCAACACAAGTCTCCGTCATCAGGTGGGACCGTCACAGCCAGATTTGCTGCATCAAGATCTGGCTGTGACGGTCCCACCTGATGACGGAGACTTGTGTTGCCTCCGAAACGTCGTGATTTTTATTTTATTTTTATTAATTTTAATTTTTTACCTACGTGACTTTACCGAAAGAACTAAGACTATATACTCCCACAATGTTAACTACCTCGTCGGGTATACAGGAGGTCGTGGGTTAGAACCCGACCCTGACGCCTGATGTTTATTTGGAGTTTGCGTGCCTCTCTCTCTCTCTCCGTGGTCGCGTGGATGTTTTTGTCCGGGGACCTTCGGGTTTTCCCTCCACATTTTAGAATCAACATCACGCTTTTAGTGTACTTGGCAGCTAGACATTTCCACGCGCTAAGCCACCTTGTTTAGATATCATTTGTGGCCAGGTCGCTTCTGAAAAAAAAGTGACCTACATAGCTTAGTGGGCCTTACCTGGTAACAAAAATAATAATTTAGTTTTCCAAGACGTCTGGCCAAATGTGCAAGAGTCTTCCTCTCTATAGTAGACTCTAGAGGGGCACTATAGCGTTACCCATAGTGCATTGCAGGGCTGCGCTTGTGTTGTGTGTAATTAGTTGGGAGTAACTGCTACTAACTTTATTTTAGTTTTACCAGGTAAGACCCACTGAGTTACCTGGTCACAAATGATATCTCAACGAAGTGGCTGATCATGCGCAAATGTTTAGCAGCCAAACACTCAAAACGCTTTAAACGCATTGCCATGGCTAACAATGTTTCCACACCGAGGGGGGGGGGGGGGGGATTCCCAGGACCGGTTCAGATGATTTAATCGTCGCTGCTGTTGGTGGCCGTGGGTTCGTAGCGCAACGTGCTCACCACGGGACTACCGCTCCCCACAAAAAGACAAAGATCCCCCGTATAGCCTGTAAATACTTTTTGGAGCAAGTGCTGTTAGCGAGCACCTATGAAGGCCGGCACGACACACGAAGGGGTGGGTGGCCAACACCACGCCCGGCCGCCTTTGTCTCCCCAGTGGCGATGTTTACGCACCACACCAGGTACTAATTTGAGGCCGAGGCGACCGAGGGGGATTCCCAGGACCGGTTCAGATAATCGTCGATGGTGTTGGCCGTGAGCGGGAATCGAACTCGGGTCGCCGGGTTCGTAACGCAGCGCGCTAACCACTGGACTACCGCTCCCCACAACAACAACTGCCATTGGCCACCAAGTGGCGGTGACGTCACCACGGGGCTTGTGCCAAGCTACGTGCACGTCAAGGCCGCTCCCCAAAGACAAAGATCGCCCGTGTAGCCTTAACAGATGGTGAGGCAAGTGCTGTTAACGAGCACCTGTGAAGGCCGGAACGGTACACGAGGGGGGTGGGTGGCCAACACCACGCCCGACTCCACACACACACACGCGCGCACCCAAGAAATACCTGGGCTTGTAATATCGCTCAGATGAAATAATGACCGGCGCCAAAACTGCAAAATGCGTGCGTAACTTTATCCGCCCAGTGTTGAGTGGCGTGCGTGTGGGTGTGTACGCACCGCGGATAATGATGGCCTGGTCTCAAAGCAGGTGGAGCCTTGGCTTTAAAAAAAGAAGAAGATTTGTGTGTGCGTGCTAGAGAGAGACAGAGAATGTGTATGTCTTTGTCTATGCTGTGGAGGAGCGGTGGCGCAGTGGTTAGCGAGCTACACTACGATCCCGGCGGTTACCCGAGTTCGATTCCAGCTCACGGTTCCCAACACCAGTGACGATTATCGAAACCGGTTCCGCGCCTCCCCTAGGTTGACTCAACCTTAAATGAGTACCTGGTGCAGTGTGTAAACATCCCAACTATGGGAGACAAAGGCGGCCGGGCGTGGTGTTGGCCACCCACTCTCTCGTGTGCCGTGCCGGGGCTTCATAGGCGCTCGCTCGCAGCACTTGCCCTATCAGACTGTCAGTAGGCTATACGGGGGAGCTTTGTCTTTGTCTCCGTACGTCTATGCGTGCGTGTATCGTTCGTGTGGTGGGCCTCCGCTCGGTCGACTCGGACTGAAATCAGTACCATGGTGCTGGATGTGAACTTTATTAACGCGACTGTACCAGTGGCTGTCAACCTGTCTGGCTGATGTGTATATATTTTAAAAAAAAATATGTATTTACCACAATACTATTATTATTAACAGGGCGAGCCAGTCCTGGCTTAGGTAAGCCGGTCGGACCGGCTGTGAATGAGAGAGGGAGAGAGAGGGAGAGAGAGAGGGAGGGAGAGACTCAACAGTGAACTCATCAATACACGCAGCGAATATAAAAATGCCAGTGCTCTTCCACCCACGTTGTATAATTGTTGTTATGGGCTGTAACTTTTCACAAGTATCTAAGTGCACTTATATACACCGGCAAAGAATGTGGGCACTTGCGAATTTAATTTAATGCGTACTCGCTTTGCACTCACGAACACAGTGCACACAAAGACACGGCGTATTGTGTACGTGTAATGTGTTTAGAGTTTGTGTGTGTAGATCGACTCAGCCTCAAATGAGTATTTGTTGCGGTGTGTAAACGTCGCCATTGGGGAGACAAAGGCGGTCGGGAGTGGTGCTGGCCACCCACCCCCTCGTGTCCTGTTCCGGCCTTAATAGGTGCTCGCTAACAGCACTTGCCCCTACAGTCTGTTAAGGCTACACGGGGGATCTCTGTTTTTTTAGGGAGCTGTGTGTTGAGAACCACGCCCGGCCGCCTTTGTCTCGCCCACTGCCGATGTTGACACACCGCAGCCTCGTCTCGCCCCCAAACGCAACCCTCATGAGAGTCGCTGCCTCGCCACTTCGTCCCCATGTCATCCACCAGCCATGGTCTCTCTGCCGCTCGATGAAGGTCTGGACACGCCGTCACCGTCCTTAGCAGTGGTCACAGCCATCGCCACGATCGCCACCATCGCCACGATCGCCCTCCTTTGCCCGACATTCCGTCGCTGATCTTTCCCAAGGCTCGCCCTCACTGCGGGACACATTCTACCAGTTGGAGGGGGTTCGGAAACAGAAATAGCGACGGGAGACATTTCTTGTTCGAATTCAGTTCAAGTTCATCTATTAGGTGTAGCCCTGTGGGCCATTCGGCTCTTGACTCGGGTGCAACCGCAACAAACAAAAACATGAACAAGGAACATCTTAAAGTGAGTTAATGCTTTCGTGACTGCAGGGATTAATATTCTTGATTCTTTCGGTAAAGTCACGTAGAAGGGAAATAATAAAATAATAAAAATAAAACATAATAAAATACAATTCTCACGACGTTTCGGCCACAACGCAAGCAGCCGTCCTCAGGTGAAGAACAGACCTATTATTTCCCTTCTACGTGACTTTACCGAAAGAACCAAGAAGATCTTAAAGTGACTACGCGCAACAAAAAAAGTGCAGGTAACCACCCCCCTCCCCGAAACCCCTATCCCCCGCCCTAAAAAAAAAGACCCCCCTCAATATTCCAAGAGCCGCGATGCGATGTGAAGACGAGGATCGTGGTCCTTGAAGAGACGCGTGGGGCTCAGGAACCGCAGGTTGTCGACCCCCCCCCACTCCCTGATCTTCCCCTAACCCTGCCCCGAAGGCCGTTCCCTTGCCTGTTGAGTTTCTGATTATATAAAAAAAAGTTGTATACAGGCTGGCCCAAAAGTCTGGACACATAGGGTTATTATGTTTCATATAGTTTAGAGTATATGGCTGCTATACATTGCCACGTGATAAGCCACACCGATGAGCTATCATTTAGCTCAGTGGGTCTTACCCATGCAGTTTATCGTTTGATTTTTCAACAAATCACATATGGTTATTATATATTTCTTTTTTAACAAGTCACGTACGGGTTATTTCATTCATTTTAACAGATGTCCAATCTGACTTCCACTCTTAATCATGACGCATGGATTATGTTTTGAAATGAATTTAGGATTTTTTTTCTCGTAAGATTACAGCTGTGTAAACATTGAACGTTCATCAATTACGTTTCGTCGTCTCCATTCGTTCATTCGGGGGTCTTGGTCGAGTTTCGTAAATGACGGACTTGAGGTGACCCCACAGTCATAAGAAAAAACATGTTAATAACGATAACAGGTCAAATATTAACTTGCAAAAATAAACAATTAAAGCGTTATGTTAACATAAATAAAGTAACCTCATGTGCCCTGACTTGCTTTGGGCCACCCTGTGTGAATCCGCGGCTAACCGTGACCCCCATACCGCAAGAGGGGGTGGGAGGTCATTGACCCGTGAGATGGGCAGTCCACCAGCATTGATTCAAGCAAGCGAGTCTCACTGTGTGCTGCTGATGAGAACACCGAAGGTCGAAGCCGACCCAGCGGGTTTCCTTGTCTTGAAGTCAACGCTGTTGAAATGACGCAAACACGTGTGGACTCACTCCCCGTGAGCGTCGATAAGGTGCCATTCCCTGGCTCGCCAGGAGAAGGCGGTACTGCGAGCGGACTAATTGCCATCTTTTTCAATCTGTACGGGGGAAAAAGCGTTGCCCCCTCGCGCAAGGTGTGGGGTTTTCTCCAGGTGCTCGGGTTTTCTCCCCACGTTGTATAATAAAAACAATAAGATCGCGACGTTTCGATCGCCACACAAGCAATCGTCTTCAGGTGGGAGAGAGAAGAATCGGTTTGACCCTTTCTGGCAATGACACAGGTGTTCAGATATTTTTGGTTCTTTCGGTAAAGTGACTTTACCGAAAGAACCAAGAATATGAATCCCTGCTGTCACGGAAGCTTTAAATCAAAATTCAAGGTGTTAAGATGTTAAAACACCAAACTGAAACCTTTTACAATGACTCGTATCTGCATCGTGTCTGCATTGGCCACGTATATCTGTGGTTAATGCAGACACGATTCCTTGCAAAAGGTTTCAGCTTGGTGTTTTAACACCTTAACACACCTGTGTTATTGCCAGAAAGTGTAAAACCTATTCTTATATTTTGATCATGGTCAAGGGAGGTCCCATGATGTATTGACTTTGTTGTTGTTGTCCTTTGGGTCTTTCGGTAAATATTCTTAGGTTTTGTCGGTAAAGTCACGTAGGTCAAAAAATAATCACTTGATACAGCTATCGTGCTGTGACGGTTCCACCTGAAGACGGAAGCTTGTGTTGCCTCCGAAACGTCGTGATTTTTTTTATTTTACTTTTATTAATTTACATTTTTTACCTACGTGACTTTACCGAAAAAAACGTAAGAATATGAATATTTGCAGTCACGAAAGCTTCAAATCTAGAATCTTTCGGTAAAGTCACGTAGATAGGTTCAAATTAATACAACTAAAATTAACAAAAAACTACGACGTTTCGATCACAACACAAGCGATCGTCTTCCCGATGAAGATCGCTTGTCGTGCTGCTTGGCGAGTACCCCACGACGACACGCGAGGGGGTGGTGTGATTAACACCACGTCCGGCCGCCTTTGTCTCCCCAGTTAAGGCATAGTCGACCTAGGGGAGACCCAGGACTCCCCCAAATGCTATTGGGGTCGGAGCACTGCGCTATCTCTCTCCAATCCACACTCCACAAACACACAGCCCACACACACGGCCCACACACACATGAAGGCCGGCACGGCACACGAGGGGGTGGGTGGCCAGCACCATGCCCGACCGCCTTTGTCTCCCTAGTGGCAATGTTTACACACCTCATTTGAGGCTGAGCCGACCTAGGGGAGGCCCGGGACCTGTTCAGATAATCGTCACCGGTGTTGGCCGTGAGCGGGAATCAAACCCGAGTCGCCAGGTTCTTAGCGTAGCTAACCACTACACTACCGCTCCCCACACCCACTACAAAGATCAAAGATCCCCCATATAGCCTGAACAGACTGTAGGGGCAAGTGCTGTTAGCGAGCACCTATGAAGGCCGGAACGGTACACGAGGGGGTGGGTGGCCAACACCACGCCCGGCCGCCTTTGTCTCCCTAGCGGCGATGTTTACACACCGCACCAGGTACTCATTTGAGGCTGAGTCGACCTAGGGGAGGCCCGGGACCGGTTCAGATAATCGTCACTGATGTTGGCCGTGAGCGGGAATCAAACTCGTGTCGCCGGGTTCATAGCGCAGCGCGCTAACCGCTACACCATCTCTCCCCACTACATACACGCACACACACGCACGCTACAACGCACACGCACGCTACAACACACACGCACACGCCAACACACACGCACACTCCAATACACACGCACACACGCACACTCCCATACACACGCACACACACACTCCAACACACACGCACACACACACGCACACTCCAATACACACGCACACACGAACGCACGCTACAACACACACGCACACGCCAACACACACGCACACTCCAATACACACGCACACTCCAATACACACGCACACACACACTCCAACACACACGCACACACACACGCACACTCCAATACACACGCACACACGAACGCACGCTACAACACACGCACGCACGTGGCCGCTGCAATAATCCGGGGCAGGTGGTCACCTGGCGTGGCCTCTGTTGAGTCTCAGGGACGACAAAAAAAAAAGATCAAGAGAGCAGCAGCAGCAGCAGGAGGAAGAGCGGTGGGAGAGGCGGGGCGCTCGTTAGATGGCTGGGTGGGGGAGGTGTGGTAGAGACGCGCCACGGTAGCGAGATGTTAACTACCTCGCCTGGTATGCAGGAGGTGGTGGGTTCGATCCTGATCCTCAACGCCTGCTGTCTATTTGGAGTTTGCGAAGCGCTTGCTCGTCACCGTGGCGAACACCACCACCACGTGACTTTTCTTTCGTGTTGTGCGCGGTGCATTTAGCGCCACAGCGCGTGGATTCATAGCGTGTATTTCTGTTGCTGGTGACTTTGTGTATTTCACATCGGAATCGCCTCCAGTGCTGTTGCTGCTGGCGGCAATAAAAGTTGTTTAAAAGTCAAAATTCTCTCTCTCGCTCTCCCCGTGGTGGTCGCGTGGATTGTTCTCCGGGCATCTCCGGGTAGATTCGCTCCGCATTCAGAATCGACGTGCGCTCAGAGCACGTGTCTGCTCGACATTTCCGCGTGATGACGCTAGGCCTCCTCGCTGAGCTATCATTAGCGATGGGCCCAGGTCGCTTCTGGAACAGAGCTCAAGCACGGCAGCGGGGGCCCCTCACCTGGTGCGAATTAAAATCACGAGAGAAGAAATGTTTCTACTTCGAGTACCGTCACCGCTGGAGAGACGCGAGTGAGGGCGGGCGGAGAGGGAGGGAGGATGTGAAGGTGTGTGGGGGTGGTGTGGGGTGGGGGCTGGGGTGGGGTGGGGGGTGGGGGTGGTGTGGGGTGGGGGCTGGGGTGGGGTGGGGGGTGGGGGTGGTGTGGGGTGGGGGCTGGGGTGGGGTGGGGGGTGGGGGTGGTGTGGGGTGGGGGCTGGGGTGGGGTGGGGGGGTGGGGGTGGTGTGGGGTGGGGGCTGGGGTGGGGTGGGGGTGGTGTGGGGTGGGGGCTGGGGTGGGGTGGGGGGGTGGGGGTGGTGTGGGGTGGGGGCTGGGGTGGGGTGGGGGGTAGGGGTGGTGTGGGGTGGGGGCTGGCGTGGGGTGGGGGGGCTGATGTGGGGTGTGGGGTGGGGTGGGGGCTGGCGTGGGTGGTGTGGGGGGGGTGGTGTGGGTGGGTGGTGTGGGGTGGGGTGGGGGCTGGCGTGGGTGGTGTGGGTGGTGTGGATGGGGTGGAGGGTGGTGTGGTGTGGATGGTGTGGGGTGGGTGGTGTGGGGTGGGGGTTGTCTGGGTTGGGGGGTGGTGTAGGTGGGGTTGGTGGTGTAGGTGAGGTGGGGGGTGGTGTGGGTGGGGTGGGGGGTGTGGGTGGTGGGGGTGGGGTGGGGGGCGAGTCAGTCAGGAGAGGAATGGGGAGACGGAACGGACTGGCCCCAGGCTGGTTCGAGAGCGTCCCGCGCTAGAGTGGACAGGAGGCGTCCTGTCGCCTCGGCACACACACAGCCTACACACACACACAACCTACACACACACACACAGCCTACACACACACACAGCCTACACACACACAGCCTACACACACACAGCCTACACACACACAGCCTACACACACACAGCCTACACACACACACAGCCTACACACACACACACACAGCCTACAAACACACACACAGCCTACACACACACAGCCTACACACACACAGCCTACACACACACAGCCTACACACACACACAGCCTACACACACACAGCCTACACACACACACAGCCTACACACACAGCCTACACACACACAGCCTACACACACACAGCCTACACACACAGCCTACACACACACACACACAGCCTACACACACACAGCCTACACACACACAGCCTACACACACACACACAGCCTACACACACACAGCCTACACACACACAGCCTACACACACACACACAGCCTACACACACACAGCCTACACACACAGCCTACACACACATAGCCTACACACACACAGCCTACACACACACACAGTCTACACACACACAGCCTACACACACAAATCCTACACACACACACACACAGCCTACACACACACACAGCCTACACACACACACAGCCTACACACACACAGCCTACACAAACACACAGCCTACACACACACAGCCTACACACAGCCTACACACACACAGCCTACACACACACAGCCTACACACACAGCCTACACACACAGCCTACACACACACAGCCTACACACACACAGCCTCCTACACACACACAGCCTACACACACACACACAGCCTACAACAACACAGCCTACAACAACACAGCCTACACACACAGCCTACACACACACAGCCTACACACACACAGCCTACACACACACACAGCCTACACACACACAGCCTACACACACACACAACCTACACACACACACACAGCCTACACACAGCCTACACACACACTCAGCCTACACACACACACAGCCTACACACACACAGCCTACACACACACAGCCTACACACACACAGCCTACACACACACAGCCTACACACACACACACAGCCTACACACACACAGCCTACACACACACAGCCTACACACACACAGCCTACACACACACTCAGCCTACACACACACAGCCTCCTACACACACACAGCCTACACACACACACACAGCCTACAACAACACAGCCTACACACACAGCCTACACACACACAGCCTACACACACACAGCCTACACACACACACAGCCTACACACACACAGCCTACACACACACAACCTACACACACACACACAGCCTACACACAGCCTACACACACACTCAGCCTACACACACACAGCCTACACACACACAGCCTACACACACACAGCCTACACACACACAGCCTACACACACACAGCCTACACACACACACACAGCCTACACACACACAGCCTACACACACACAGCCTACACACACACTCAGCCTACACACACATAGCCTACACACACACACAGCCTACACACACACAACCTACACACACAGCCTACACACACACACACACAGCCTACACACACACACACAGCCTACACACACACAGCCTACACACACACAGCCTACACACACACAGCCTACACACACACAGCCTACACACACAGCCTACACACAGCCTACACACACACAGTCTACAGTCCACACGCACGCGCGCATCATCGGCGCGTATGGTCGTCTGGGCCTCCCCTAGGTCGACTCAGCCTCAAATGAGTACCTGGTGCGATGTGTAAACATCGCCGCTAGGAAGACAAATGCAGCCGGGCGTGGTGCTGGCCACCCACCCCCTCGTGTGCCGTGCCGGCCTTCATAGCTGCTCGCTAACAGCACTTGCCCCAACAGTGTGTTAAGGCTACACGGGCGATCTCTGTGTATGGAGTGTGCGTGTCGAACTTCTTTCGCACCGTACTTAGCCAACCGTGCTAGTGGGAGGTCGGCTCAGCCTTAACTGTGTGCCTGTTGCGATGCGTAAACATCGATAGTGGGGGAACAGGTCCACGCGCCATCTCCGTCGTGCACGCTGGCCAATTGCGGCTTGCCCCAGCAGCGAGTGTTGACTAAACAGGGGATTTAACACGTAGGAGGAGGAGGCTTTCGCGACCAATATCATCAATAATACAGAGGGTGTTTTTTTTTTTGGGGGGGGGGGAGGGGGTGAGATCGCGTGAATATGAATGTGTCGTTAAACCCGCCACCATCCGACGCAGCCAATTGGTAAGGTTTGTCACGTAAACAGAACATGGACAGCGACATTTGGCTGTCCGCCTGATGATGCTGGTTGTAACTACTGGCGAAACGTCGAACTCAAGATTGTAAAATGTTGTGGATGTGTTCTCCAACACAAGTGACGAATTGGCATCTTCTGTTTACGTGGCAAACCTCACTAATTGGCTGTGTCGGGTGGCGGCGGGTTTCACGACATATTTATAGTTACGCGATCGAACCCAAAAAAACCCAGAATCCTGCATTATACAGGGATCTTTGTCTTGTTACACACAAACCACACACTTAGAAACAGACACATATCCCCCCGTGTCGCATTAACAGACTGTTGGGGCAAGTGCTGTAGGCGAGCACCTATGAAGGTCGGCACGGCACACGAGGGGGTGGGTGGCCAGCAACCACGCCCGGCCGCCTTTGTCTCCCTAGCGGCGATGTTTACACATCGTACCAGGTACTCATTTGAGGCTGAGTCGACCTACGATCGCTTCAGATAATGGTCACCGGCGTTGGCCACGAGCGCGAATCCAACTCATGTGACCGAGTTCATAGCTCATGCAGTGTCGCTCACCACTTGACCCACCGCTCCCCGCACACACACACACAGGCCATTCACACAACCGCCACACCCTCGCTCAAGTGACACCCCACCGCTCCCCTGCCTCCCTCCCTCCACCCCCCTCTCCCCCATCATTCTCTCTCTCGTCTCAAGCAACGAGTGACAAAACTAAAAGAAAAAAACCACCCCCACTGTCCAAATTGCTACCCACAGGCTGTTCGGTCCCACGTGGTCAGGTGACAGCTTTGGGGAAAAATATTCCCCATTCCTCTCTGGGTGCCCGCAGCGACTCAGTCAACTTTGTAGATTCTCTTCATTGGCTCGAGGAAATCGCGTCTCGTGTGTTCAAGATTTCTCTCCAACCTTCCCCACCCCGACCTCCTCCTCCTCCTCCCCACCTTTCTTTCTCTAGTCCTCTCGTTCTATCACTGCCCCTTCGCCAAAGGCGATCGCAGTTAGCAGCTGATTCGGGGTTAGAAGCTGACTCGACATTTATTGGGGAGAAGGGGGGGGGCGGTGTTTTTATTTTGTTTAACTTACTGCAAACACGTGTAGAGGTAGCGGCGTTGCGATAGATAACCCAACGGGGTTAAACATTATTAGAACAAATTTAAGCACCGTTTCTCTCGCGTTATACACATAGTTATAATAATATAGACAGCAAATTGGAAGCAATACACCGTGAACGCATTAAGCCCATAATACATTAGGGGATATCTATAATTACGCGGAAAGAGACTCGAGTTGTAAGGACTAAACAGCGAGACACGTTGAAAGAATTACGCAGATAAACGTGGCACGCACTCTCCGTATAACGAGATTCATTATGCGCGAGTCGCTAAATTTGCCACAAACGAGCGTGGGTCGCGTCAAGAAACCTCCTCCTCAACAACAACAACAACCACAACAACAACAATCACCACCACCACTGTCGCCTTCGTCACCACCACCATCGTCAGTGTCACCATCGTCAGTGTCACCATCGTCGACTCAGGGAGACAGCGCCGAGGAGCTGAGAAAGCTTCTGCAGGTACGTGTGTGTACGTGTGTGTGTGTACGCATGTGTGTGTACGCATGTGTGTGTACGCATGTGTGTGTGTGCATGTGTGTGTGTACGTGTGTGTGTGTACGCATGTGTGTGTGTGCATGTGTGTGTGTACGTGTGTGTGTGTACGCATGTGTGTGTGTGCATGTGTGTGTGTACGCATGTGTGTGTCGCATGTGTGTGTGCGCATGTGTGTGTGCGCATGTGTGTGTACGCATGTGTGTGTGTACGTGTGTGTGTGTACGTGTGTGTGTGTACGCATGTGTGTGTACGCATGTGTGTGTGCGCATGTGTGTGTGTGCATGTGTGTGTGTACGCATGTGTGTGTACGCATGTGTGTGTGCGCATGTGTGTGTGTATGCATGTGTGTGGACGCATGTGTGTACGAATGTGTGTGTACGCATGTGCGTGTGTGTGTACGCATGTGTGTGCACGCATGTGTGTGTGTGCATGTGTGTGTGTGTGTGTACGCATGTGCGTTGTGTGTACGCATGTGTGTGTACGCATGTGTGTACGAATGTGTGTGTGTATGCACGTGTGTGTGTACGCATGTGTGTGTACGCATGTGTGTGTACGCATGATCGTTGTGTGTACGCATGTGTGTGTACGCATGTTCGTTGTGTGTACGCATGTTCGTTGTGTGTACGCATGTGTGTGTACGTACGCATGTTGAACTTCTTTCGCACCGTACGTAGCCAACCGTGCTAATCGGAGGTGCGGGAAACAACACCAGCAACAAAACCAACAACAACACAACACCACCAACAGCACCAACAACAAAACAACACATAAAAAAAACACCAACAACACAAAGGGCATAACGGGATTGTGTGCGTCGATTCAATGCCCGACGATGAATCAATGCGTCTAATTTTTTTTGTAAACGGGGAGCGGTGGCGCAACGGTGAGCACGCTGCGCTTCCACTGCAACGCGGCCATACCTGAGTTCGCATCCCAGGCCGGCCGCGGTTGAACATCAGCCAGTGACGACGCTGTCGATCTGATCGGGATGCTCGGAGCCACCTTGATAGTATGGTCAAACAAGTCACGCGATGGACACGGCGCGGGGAGGCGTTCACCCAGCAGTGGATTGGCATTGGTGTCGGCATCGGTATTGACAATACAACAGCATCGATTGGCACGGCTCACGATCCACTCGCGCGTCATCCCTCCTTTGACTCCCATTCCATCGCTCGTCTCGACACCGCGACGATGGAGCGGACGGTGCAGGGTTGTTGTTGTGGCGTTAAATGCTTTGGTATAAGCAGTGAATAGAGCCTGGCTCACGCTGCTGCTGCTGCTGATGATGATGATGGCTAACGACACAACCACCGAGTAGTGTGTGTATGCGTGTGTTATAACGTATGCAAATGGTATGCAAATGAGATGATAATGTTTACGATGAGACCGATGGAGGGAACCAAAATGCACTCGCACGAGACAACGGGAGGGGGCCGGGGTGGGGTGAGCCGGGGGGGGGGGTGCAGACACCGATAGACGACACGAACGAGACGGTGTTAACGAGATAACAATTGATCATCCTGTCCTTCAAGTCATATTGCGGCGATCGAATCGCCCGCGGCGTTCGAATGCAGCGTGCCCCTGCAGTGCAGCGTCGTTGTCAGACGCCATCATCGCCGTCGAGTCGGATAAACTCCGGTTCGGCACGGTTGGCCACGTACGTACGGTGCGAAAAAAGTTCAACGCAAAAGACACGTCAGCTGCCGTGGCCACCGACGAAAGCGCCAATGTTGTTGTCATCCGCGGTGTCTGTCGACCACACCCGGTGCCTGCGTCGCGCATGGGAATCGTGTTTTCAGGAGTGCGATGCTGTGGCTGGCCACGATAAGAGGGCTTCGACAGAGAGAGGGAGAGAATTCGCGTCGTGTCCGCTGTCCCTCCTCCTGCTCTTTCGCTGAAGGAGCGCAGGCCACAGTGGGGTCACGGTGCGGTCCGCACTGTGGGTTGTATGGCCGCAGTTGCACTGCCGTGGTTTGTCTCTCATGTATTTATCTGCATCGCTATGCGACCCTGTGTATGTCTGGGTGTCTCTTTGGGTCGACTACGCATCGATATGGGTCTCTATGAGTTCTCTTTAGGGTCTGTGTGTTATAACTGGCGCGTGTCGCGTTATAACGGGCGCGTCCTGCGTTGCGTGGAAGGTGTTCCTTAATGGAAGAACCGCGTTATAGCGAAAATGCGTTGTGTGAACACGCGTTAAGCGAGTACTTACCGGAGTCCGCGTCCTTCCATACATAGAGATCAATAGACATGCATAGAGACCCATAGAAACTCATACAGACCCATAAAATCATATAGAGATACATTAAAGACACGCCACAGTCGTGTGCTGGTGACCATGCAACCCAAACTATGGACCACAGAGTGAAACCCATACAGACCCATAGAGATACATAGATACCCATAGAGATACATAGATAGTCTGTGGATCTCGATGTGGGTGTTGGGATCTCTATGTCATCTCTACGTATGTCTGTGGGTCTGTGCGAGTCTGGATCTCAGTGTGTATCGATGTGTCCCTGTGTACCTGTACGTACGTGCCTGGCTATGTATTACGACTGTTGCGTATGTATTTGATGTGTTTGTGGTTTGTGCGCGTGTAGTTGTCCGTACTTTGTGGTCTGAGTGTTTTGCGCGTCTCAGTGTGCACGGCACGTACTCTACGTTTGTGTTTGTGTGCACGTGAGTTACTGTACGCGTGTGCATCGGCCAGTCATCGCAGTCAGTCAACCCGTGGCACCCTGGGTCTGGGCGTTCGACACTTCACGCGGCTGTAACGTGCACCTAGCCTGGTACAAGCGCCGTGGTGGCGTCACCGCCACTATAGTAGCGAATGCCGGTGGTTGTTGTTGTTGTTGTTACGGTGACCCGAGTTCGAATCTCGCTCAGGACCAAATAGCAGTGAGGAATATCTGAGTCAAGTCCTGTGCCTCCCTTGGGTCGACTCAGCATTAAACCGAGTACCCGGTGCGGTGCGATAAAAAGAAAAACATCGACGCGTGTGTGTCGTTGTTGGGTGCTCGCCAAACAGCAACTCGCCCCCCGGCAGTCTCTGTTTGGAGGCCACAGGGGATGATCTTGATGTGTGTCTACGCATCGGCTTGAGAGGAGAAAGGTACATCATCGGTATGTCATCATCGATGCCGATGCTGATGGTGGTACTGATGATGATGATGTGTGTGTGTGCTTACATTTGGCCGTATCCTTCGTTGAACCAATTAACGAAGCGACTGAATGAGTAACCTTCGAAGCTTTGTCGAATAGCCTTGACGGGAAGGTAGGCAACTACACGCAGGCAGGCAGGTAGGTACGGGTAGACAGGTAGGTAGGTACGGGCAGGCAGGTAGGTAGGTAAGCAGGTACACAGGCAGGCAGGTAGGTACACACAGGCAGGTAGGTAAGCAGGTACACAGGCAGGGAGGTAGGTACACACAGGCAGGGAGGTACAGGTAGGTAGGTAAGCAGGTACACAGGCAGGCAGGTACAGGCAGGCAGGTAGGTACAGGCAGGTAGGTAAGCAGGTACACAGGCAGGTAGGTAAGCAGGTACACAGGCAGGTAGGTAAGCAGGTACACAGGCAGGCAGGTACAGGCAGGCAGGGAGGTACAGGCAGGCAGGGAGGTACAGGCAGGTAGGCAGGTAGGTAAGCAGGTACACAGGCAGGGAGGTAACAGGCAGGCAGGTAGGTACACACAGGCAGGTAGGTAAGCAGGCACACAGGCAGGTAGGCAGGTACAGGTAGGCGAGCACGCGTCCGCGTCGTGTACAACGCTCGGACGCGACGTTCGTGGGCGGTTTCGTGCGAGCGAGGCTGTTGAACCATCATCATCGTGATCATCATCGTCATCGTCGTGATCATCGTCATCATCATCGTCATCATCGTCATCATCATCGTGATCATCATCGTGATCATCGTCATCATCATCGTAATCATCGTAATCATCATCGTGATCATCGTAATTATCATCGTGATCATCATCGTGATCATCGTCGTCATCATCGTGATCATCGTCGTCATCATCGTGATCATCGTGATCATTGTCATCATTGTCATCATTATCGTGATCATTGTCATCATTATAGTGGTCATTGTCATCCTAATCATCGTGATAATTATCATAATCATCATCGCTATCATCTCCATCGTCATTATCATCACCATCATCATCTCCATAGCCATCGCCATCATCGTCATCACCATCGTGATCATCATCTCCATCATGACCATTGTCATCCTCATTCACTTTCAACCCTTTTCTCAACCCGCTGTTGGATGATGACCCGCTCGACGCCGTCTCGGTCGCGTTGCCACCTGTCCTGGTTTGCTCCGGACCGTGCCCTTGTTGAGTGATTCAGCCCGCTGTGCCACATTACGTCTAGTGGTGGTGTTTTTTGTCTGTCCCTGTTATGTAATAATCATTCTGAAGTTACACCACTCAAGACACTCCCTGTTCTGGTATTGTGGAATATTCTTATTCTTACCACGACATGCCCATGCTTCACCACGTGGCTTTGACGAAGGGAGAGGTTCAAAACAATTATCCCAGGCGTATGGCTGAAACATCACTCGCCACTGGCGTCAGTTGATACAACGTTTGCCTGGCACCAAACTCAGGGGATGACCATGTTCAATTTGCGCAAAGTGCTCACTGCTGCGCCACCGCTCCATCCTCGTCGTACGACAGCGAATCTATTCGTCGAATGTCCGGCACGGACTATAGGAAGACGTCAACATCACTGTAGACGTTCTGTTTGTGGCTATGCTTTGTCTCAGCATCGCTCAACTCCAGCCGGAACAGTCCGGCTGGATAACGCTGACACGCAGCGGCGTTATCGCCTTGTTTTGCCTGCATCATAAAACAAAAACCTGTTCGTCGGATTACAGGAATATAGGGTTCAATAATAATAATAATAACACTACTAACTCTGAGGTTATACCGCTCAAGACACTATAATGGATGTTTACTGGATGCTGTGCCCTCGTGATGCCACCTAATCGTAGTGTCTTACGTCGGGGAAAACCTCAACGCAAAGCGGCGTTCTGCGAAAATGCGGAGCGAGGGATGAATGCGAGTCGCGGGTGTGGAACCACGCGGGCGCTCAACCAAGACCTGCTTCTCGAACCCCGCCGCGATGTCGAGCGACAACGGAGCCCGCGGTGGAGACGCGTAGAGAGACGGTGCGATGGACACGGACAAAGAGACGGACGGGATTTGTCCGAGAGGACGATAGGCAACTGACGAAGACACGGAGAGCGGCAGAGAGGGAGGCAGACATGCGGGAATGTGAGTAAGGCAGCACAAGACGGAGACTCGAGGAACATGGGGGGGGGGGGGGGGGGGGGGTGATCGCACAGAGAGACACACGAGGAGAGAGGTGGGGCGAGAGAGAGCGAGACAGGGAGTCAGACAGTGAGACTCAGGGAACATGGGTTGAGAGAGAGAGAGCGGATAGCAGCAGCCGGAGGCAAGGTAGAATTCACAACCAACCCCCACCTAACCTCCCCCCCCCAAAATCATTCACCCTCCCCCCCGCACCCACCTACCCCCAAATTCTCCCCTCCCCCATCTGCACCCCTTGGGCTGCTACGGTTATTGCCTCAAGGGGGCAGACTCTGTCCACATCCTCGCTCGCTCGCTCGCTCCTTCCCTCCGTGCCGACGACCCCCAGGGATCGGGGAGCCGCATGCGGTGGTTCTTTATGGACTCCTTCGAGACGCAATTTACTAATGACCTCCGTCTCGCCTTCACCACCACCACCACCACAGTGCATCGCGTCTCTTAAAACATTGAGTCGTGTTCATGTTGTTTTTGTGGCCGGCTCGTTCCCCTCTCCACCGCCCGGATAGATATCCGAGAGCGACTTCGCTTCGACTCAGGGTCGGAATATTTATTCATCTTTGGAGGAATTTCACTGAACTATAAAACTATTTTTCACAGGTGTCCAGTAAGTCCAAGTTCGACTCGAGAGTGAGAGAGAGAGTCGCCGAGTCTCACGACTTTTCTGGATGGTGCCGCTCAGTGAGGATGTTTGGCCAATTCCTTTATCCGCTTGGAAATTCTTGCTTCGATTGTCCTGCAATGTGTGTGAGGGCGCCGCGGTGGAGAGATGTTAACTACCTCGCCTGGTACACAGGAGGTTCGTGGGTTCGATCCCGATCCTGACGCTTGCTGCTGTATATTTGGAGTTTGCATGTTCTCTTTCTCTCTATCTCCCCGTGGTCGCGTGGATTTTTCTCCGGGTCCTCCGATTTTTTTTAGAATTAACATCACCACGCGTTCAGAGTATTTATCTGCTATGAATTTCCACGTGGTGAGCCACTTCGTTTAGCTATCATTTTGCGACCAGGTCGCTTCTGAAAAAGAGCTATGTAGCTCAGTGGGCCTTACTTGGTAAAATAAAAAAATATATATACATAGTTTATATATTGTACAGGGTGGTCGATGGAACATCGCTCCAAACGGTCTGCTATGTAGAGAGACGGCCGGTAAAGCAGCCCAACTTGTTCTGGACATCTTTGAAAAAAAATAACTTCATAGGTCATCGGATTCTTCCAGGATAGATAAAGATTCGCATTCTTAGGAGTATGACTCACACATCTCTACGTGACCCACCAACCCTCACTTTCTCAAGCGCTGCGTCACAGGCGAGCGTCACGTGCCGCTACCACCAAAGGGATATTCGTCGCGTTTGCACCAAGTTCCTCGCAGAAAAAGAAGCGAACTCGGGTCAAATGTAAACGAATCGACGACGCATTTACGTTCAATCTCGATGGCATTTGAATACCGTTAGTGCACAGGTTTCCCATGCTCTATGCCAGAGGTGGGGAACCTTTTTCCTGCCAAGGGCCATTTGGATATTTATAACATCATTCGCGGGCCATACAAAATTATCAACTTAAAAATTAGCCTTGTTATATTTGGTCAAACATTTAATTAACTAACCCCTAATGCGATGGCTGGAACTGCTCCTCTTTGGTGAGGCGTGTGATGTTAGCTGGTATTGATGATGTTGCTACTCGCAAATGCTTTGCCAGGTTTGCTCCTAGATGTATTGAATTTAGAGTCCTGCCTGCGGTTGTCTTGGCAGGGCCACACCAAATGATTTCGCGGGCCTTGTACGGCCCGCGGGCCGGACGTTCCCCACCCCTGATCTATGCGGTAGTAGGGGTTGCGATCCAAAATAGGGACGCACAATGCGAAACCACACGAGGAGACAGCTGCCTGCCGAGACACATTACACACCCAGTACACACACCCAGTACACACACAGTACACACACCCAGTACACACACAGTACACACACACAGTGCACACACAGTTCACACACACACAGTACACACACACAGTACACAGACAGTACACACACAGTACACACCCAGTACACACACCCAGTACACACACAGTACACACACACAGTGCACACACAGTACACACACACACAGTACACACACACAGTACACAGACAGTACACACACAGTACACACACACAGTACACACACACACACAGTACACACACACAGTACACAGACAGTACACACACAGTACACACACACAGTACACACACACAGTACACACACAATGTTGCCCCACGTTCGCCCGCATAGCCGCATTTGAGTGAATTGAAACCGCACGTAGCGAATTTAGGCTAAGAAGCAGGTTCGCCGCATGGACACAAAACCGCACAAACCGAACCCGCACGAAACGAATCGCACGAATCGGTTCGTCGGCAGCTGGCTGTGCGTATCGTGAGAGGTGGCGTCGGCTGGAAGAAGCATTGATCCAGCAGTGGATCGGGCATGGCTGATGATGACGCTCATGATGATGAATACGAACCACTGGCCAATGGGAGTCCCCAATAATAGTACAACAGCAATTTGAACCAGACCCTCCGATTATAAGAAGAATCGATGATTATTATTATTTAGATGATCGTTTCGATGCATTTGACGCTGAGCGGGGAGGGATTTCGCGATATTAAAATAATTGATTGTAACAAAAAGGCGTCCTTTATAATTTCCAATCGTTACTTCGACTTAGCTCGTCGCAGCAATTACATTAATTAGTAATAATGTTTGCATATCGCGTAAATACTGTGACAAGTTGCATATATATCTGTAATATTTGGTGCGAAGATGATCATTCATTCGTAGGATATTTAAAAAGTACATATTTTCTTTACCAGCAGCGGTGATGATGATTCTATGATTATAGTTTCCATAACATAAAATATTTAGTGATATCGAGTTTCGGTGGTGGTGGTGGTCCTCATGATATTGTTGCATTCGTTATGATAGTGGTGATGCTGATGATTCTATAGTTGTTCATGATGGAACCTTGCACGATCTTGAGCTTAGGTGGCGGCGTCGGTGATGATAATATGAATTATAATATGAATAATAATGTTTACATTTAACATTAAGCGTCGTCTTTCCCGCATCCCGCATCTCTCGCCAATCGCTTACGAATCGCCGGCAGGAGGGGGTCGGTGCTACCAACGAATGCCGTGACCACGATGATATTCACACGTACAAAACACGTGATCAAATTCTATACCACTACATGTTTCAAGGTATCGAGTTGAGACGGTGGTGGCGATGATGATGATGATGATTATTATTATATCGTCAATAAGACGAGTTAATTTATGCATGGTCGAGGCGGTGGCGTTGGTTTACGACGGTGGTGCCCGCGAACAGCACTTGCCCCAACAGTCTGCTGAAGGCTACACGGGTGATCTTTGTCTTTCGTGATGATGGCGGGGAGCGGTGGTGCAGCGGTTAGCGCTACGCTGCGCTACGAACCCGGCGACCCGAGTTCGATTCCCGCTCGCGGTCACCAACACCCAGTGACGATTATTTTCTGCACCGGCCCTGGGCCTCCCCTAGGTCGACTCAGCCTCCAGTCAGTACCTGGTGCGGTGTGTATAACGTCGCCACGAGGGAGACAAAAGCGGGCGGGCGAGTTGATCTACACCCACCCATGTTGGCTAACGTAGGCGCTGGCTGAGAGCCCTTTGCACCAGCGGGCTACCCGGGGGGGTATTTGTCTTCGGTGACGGTACGAGGAACGATGAAAGTTTAAATTATACTGCCCGTAAGTGTTCGCGCGATGTTCATGACGATGATGATGTAGCTGGCGTCTCGGGAATTAAACGACACAATCGTAGAACTCGCTCGATCGCTCGCTCGCTCCTATCTTAGCCCCCCTCCTACCCCCTCCCCCATCAACTCCCCCTCCCCCCACTCCGGTGCCCCCCCCCCCCCCCGTGCTCCCCCCCCCCCCTCTCGGTGTGTCTGTCGTTGTGACGCGTGTGCAGAGAGAGAGAGAGCGCATTTTTCTGCTCGCATGCCTTCAATGAATAACCATGAGCGGGTGATGGGTGGGAGGCAGGGGAGGGGATGGATGCGGGGGGGGGGGCGCGGGCGGGGGGGTCGTAACAGAGGGAGAGAGACACCCGCACAGGAGGGGGTTGAAGGAGAGACGCACACACACACACACCCTGTGTGTGTGTGTGTGCGTCTTTGTATGTGTGTGTCTTTGTGTATATATGTGTGTGGGGAGCGGTGGTCGAGCGGTTAGCGCGCTGCGCTATGAACCCGGCGACCCGGGTTCGATTCCCGCTCACGGCCAACACCAGTGGCGATGATTTGAGCCGGTCTAGGGCCTCCCCTAGGTCGACTCAGCCTCAAATGAGTACCTGGTGCGCTGTGTAAACATCACCACTGGGGAGACAAAGGCGGCCGGGCGTTGTGTTGGCCATCCACCCCCTCGTGTGCCGTGCCGGCCTTCATAGGTGCTCGCTTACGGCACTTGCCCTAGCAGTCTGTTAAGGCTACACGGCGGATCTTTGCTCTGTGTGTCACGTACCCAAGTTCAGAATCTTTGTTTTGTATCCTGGAGAAATTGAGTGGAGTTCGATCCCCGCTCACGGCAAGCACCAGTGACGATTGTTATCTGAACCGGTCCTGGGCATCCCCTAGGTCGACTCAGCCTCAAATGAGTACCTGGTGCGGTGTAGTAAACAAGCATTGCCACTCGGGAGACAAAGGCGGCCGGGCTCGCGAACAGCACTTGCCCCAAAAGTGTGTTGAGGCTACAGGGGTGATCTTTGTCTGTGTTGCGTGTGTGCGCGTGTCGCGTTGGGGGGAGGAGTATACGAAAGTAATGTTTGGATCCGGAGAGAGAGAGGGCATTGAGGGTGGATGAGAGAGAGGGTGGGGGAAGGAGTAAGGGTTTGGTTGTGGGGGCAAGGGGGGGTGGGCGGGGTGGATAGGGGGGGGGGCTCGCGGGGGGAGTGGGGGAGGCGTAAGAGTGAGCGATTGAGAGAGGGGGGGGGTGCAGACGGAGGGAGTGACATGGGTGGTGGTAGTCGTGTGTGTGTGTACGTGTGTGTGTGTGTTGCGGTGGCGCGGCGTTTCGCCCGCGTTCAGCCGATTCTGCCCAGACGAGTCGCGTCCGTGGCTCCGAGCGGGAGCGCGCTCCTAGCTCGCGTTAAGCAGCAGCAGCAACAGCAGCAACAACCACTCAGCAGCAACAACAACCACTCAGCAGCAACAATTCAGCAGCAGCAGCAACTCAACAGTAACAACCACTCAGCAGCAACAACAACCACTCAGCAGCAACAATTCAGCAGCAGCAGCAGCAACTCAACAGTAACAACCACTCAGCAGCAACAACAACCAAGCAGCAACAACAACCATTCAGCAGCAGCAGCAGCAACTCAGCAACAATTCAGCGGCAGCAACAACTCAGCAGCAACAACAACAGCAGTGGCAGCAGCAGCAATACTATTATTGCAATTGCACGGAGGAGCTGAGTGCGTAAATACAAACTTGTAGATGACAAGAGTCGTCTCGTAGCGGTGCACAGCGAACGCGTGCCAATATCCCCGTGACTTTTGTAATTTTACATATATAAGATATTTCTTTTAGAGTGGCGGCGGCGGGGGGGGGGTTGGGGGGCAAATTAGATCGCTTTTTTTTTTATCTGAGAGCCTCTGACTGCATTCATCCCAAATGCTGGTCCACACGTACGCGGCCATGGTGAGTTTGCCGCGTCGCGATCTTATCTCGTTCTTATCTCTCTCTCTGCGCGCGCGCTGTGTGTGTGTTGTATTATATGGGTCGACTCAGCCTCGGCTGAGAATCTGGTGCATGTGTGTAAACGTTAGTGCGAGGGAGACAAAGGCGGTCCGGACGTGGTGCTGGTCACACACGCCGGCTCGTCGTAACGTGACGGACCTTCACATGCGCTCGCTGACTGCACTCGCCCCAACAGTCTGTTAAAGGCTTTACCCAGGGGGATCTTTTGTAGTATACACACACACACGTATATATATGTGGTGTATGTATACATATATGGGGGGAGCTGCAGTGCAGTGGTTAGCGCGCTGCGAATACGAAATCCGACAGAGAGCCGAGTTCGATTCCCGCTCACGGCCACTGCGGCCAACAGCAGTGATAGCGATTATCTGAACTGATCCTTGGAATCGCCGAGGTCGAACTCAGCCTCCAATGAGATCCTGGCGCGGTGTGTACACATCAGCACTGGGGAGACAAAGGCGGGTGGAGGCGTGTTCTTTTTCCGGCCACACCAATCACTCGTGTGCCGTGTCGGCCTTCGTAGTTTCTCGCGAACAGCAATGGGCACCCGACAGTTTGTTGAGGTTATACGGGGGATCTTTGTGCGATCTTCGTAGATTTTTTTTACAAGTTATGAATGTCAATTTCTCAGTCTTTTAATCGTGATGCTATTTGACGTTTAGAAAGCGACAGTCAAAGATCTCCCGTTCATCCTTCACTGATTTTTGGCACAAGTTCTGTTTGCGAGCATGGGTGGCCAGCACCACGCCCGGCCGCCTTTGTCTCCCGAGTAGCGATGCTTACGCAAAGAACCAGACACTCATTTCAGGCTGAGTGGACCTAGGACCGGGTTCATATAATCGTCACTGGTGTCGTTGGTCGTGAGCGCTCAACCCACTGCGCTACCCATTGCACAACCCACTACACTACCCACTACACTACCTACTACACTACCTACTGCACTACCCACTACGCTACCCACTACACTACAAACTACACTACCCACTACACTACCCACTACACTACCTACTGCACTACCCACTACGCTATCCACTACACTACCCACTACACTACCCACTGCGCTACCCACTACACTACCCACTACGCTACCCACTACACTACCCACCACGCTACCCACTACGCTACCCATTACACTACCCACTACACTACCCACTACACCACCCACTACACTACCCACTACACTACCTACTACACTATCCACTACACTACCCACTACACTACCCACTGCGCTACCCACTACACTACCCACTACGCTACCCACTACACTACCCACTACGCTACCCACTACACCACCCACTACACTACCTACTACACTATCCACTACACTACCCACTACACTACCCACTACGCTACCCACTACACTACCCACTACACTACCTACTACGCTATCCACTACACTACCCACTACACTACCCACTACACCACCCACTACACTACCCATTACACTACCTACTACACTATCCACTACACTACCCACTACACTACCCACTACGCTACCCACTGCGCTACCCACTACGCTACCCACTACACTACCCGCTACGCTACCCGCTACGCTACCCACTACGCTACCCGCTACGCTACCCACTACGCTACCCGCTATGCTACCCGCTACGCTACCCACTACGCTACCCACAACTCTACCCACTACACTACCCACTACACTACCTACTACACTACCCACTACGCTACCCACTACGCTACCCACTACGCTACCCACTACACTACCCGCTACGCTACCCACTACGCTACCCGCTACACTACCCGCTACGCTACCCACTACGCTACCCACTACACTACCCACTGCACTACCCGCTACACTACCCACTACACTACCCACTACACTACCCACTGCACTACCCTCTACACCACCCACTACACTACCCACTACACTACCTACTACACTACCCACTACACTACCCACTACACTACCCACTACACTACCCACTACACCACCCACTACACTACCCTCTACACTACCCACTGCGCTACCCACAACACTACCCACAACACTACCCACTACACTACCCACTGCACTACCCACTACACTACTACACTACCCACTACACTACCCACTACACTACTACACTACCCACTGCACTACCCACTTGCACTACCCACTGCGAGCGATACAGAGAGACAACACACACACAAGCGCGTACGAAGTGAATCAACTCCACATTGTCGACTCTGAGATATCGCGTGCGACTTTCCACCGCCACCACCGCCGCATCATCAGCAGCACCAAGCGACGTGTCGAATGCAACTTGTTTCCTATGTCTCTCTCTCTCGCTGTGCGAGTGAGTGATGCGGGGTGGGTTCTGGCTGGCGGGGGGGGGGGGTGTCTTCGCGCAAAGCGAGACGCCTGCAGGGCATGTTTCGGGGGGAGGGGGGGCAGGGGGGTTAGGGGATCTCGGAGCGACAATCGCCCCCAGGGCACGGAGATCTCCGCCGACTCCAGCGCGCTCCGCGCTTTCAATCGCACGCCCGTCGCCCAACTGCGAATCGCGAACGCTGTTGCATCGCTCACAGCTGCCCGCGTGCGTGTGTGTGTTCGTGTGTGTGTTCATGTGTGTGTGTGTGTTCGTGTGTGTGTGTTCGTGTGTCTGTGTTCGTGTGCGTGTGTTCATGTGTGTGTGTTCGTGTGTGTGTGTGTTCGTGTGTGTACGTGTGTGAGTGTGTGTGTTCGTGTGTGTGTGTTCGTGTGTGTGTTCGTGTGTGTGTGTTCGTGTGTGTGTGTTCGTGTGTGTGTCCGTGAGTGTGTGTTCGTGTGTGTGTCCGTGTGTGTGTCCGTGTGTGTGTTCGTGTGTGTGTTCGTGTGTGTGTGTTCGTGTGTGTGTGTTCGTGTGTGTGTGTTCGTGTGTGTGTGTTCGTGTGTGTGTGTTCGTGTGTGTGTGTTCGTGTGTGTGTTCGTGTGTGTGTGTTCGTGTGTGTGTGTGTCCGTGTGTGTTTGTGTGTTCGTGTGTGTGTGTTCGTGTGTGTGTGTTCGTGTGTGTGTCCGTGAGTGTGTGTTCGTGTGTGTGTTCGTGTGTGTGTGTTCGTGTGTGTGTGTTCGTGTGTGTGTGTTCGTGTGTGTGTTCATGTGTGTGTGTGTGTTCGTGTGTGTGTGTTCGTGTGTGTGTTCGTGTGTGTGTGTTCGTGTGTGTGTTCGTGTGTGTGTCCGTGAGTGTGTGTTCGTGTGTGTGTGTTCGTGTGTGTGTGTTCGTGTGTGTGTGTTCGTGTTCGTGTGTGTTCGTGTGTGTGTGTTAGTGTGTGTGTTCGTGTGTGTGTGTTAGTGTGTGTGTTCGTGTGTGTGTTAGTGTGTGTTCGTGTGTGTGTGTTCGTGTGTGTGTTCGCGTGTGTGTTCGTGTGTGTGTGTTCGTGTGAGTGTGTGTTCGTGTGTGTGTGTTCGTGTGTGTGTTCGTGTGTGTGTGTGTTCGTGTGTGTTTGTTAGTGTGTGTGTTCGTGTGTGTGTTAGTGTGTGTTAGTGTGTGTTCGTGTGTGTGTTCGTGTGTGTGTTCGTGTGTGTGTGTTCGTGTGTGTGTGTTCGTGTGTGTGTGTTCGTGCGTTTGTGTTCGTGTGTGTGTGTTCGTGTGTGTGTTCGTGTGTGTGTGTTCGTGTGTGTGTGTCCCTGTGTTCGTGTGTGTGTGTGTTCGTGTGTCCGTGTGTGTGTGTCCGTGTGTGTGTTCGTGTGTGTGTTCGTGTGTGTGTGTTCGTGTGTGTGTGTGTGTGTTCGTGTGTGTGTGTGCGCGCTGTGCTACGAAGCTGGCGAGCCGAGTTCGATTGCTCGCTCACGGCCTACCCAGAGAGAACCTCGTGCGGTGTGTAAAACATCGTCACTCGGGAGACAAAGGCGGCCGGGCGTGGTGCTGGCCACCCACCCCCTCGTGTGCCGTACCGGCCTTCATAGGTGCTCGCTGGCAGAACTTGCCCCAACAGTCCATTAAGGCTATATGGGGGATATTTGTTTTTGTTTGTGTTGATACTGGACATTTGTTAAATTAAAAAAGAGCTTCATAGCTCATCGGATTCCTCCAGTCTAAAGATTCTGATTGTGTATATGTATGCGCCTTTGTTTGTCTTTGTGCATCTACGCGTCTCTGTATCTGTGTAGGTCTCCTGTGTTTGTCTGTGTATCTGCGTTTTTCTGTATCTATATGTGTGTGTGTATGTGTGTAGGTGCATCTTTTTGTCATGTGTATCCGCGTGTCTTTGTGTCTGCATCTGCGTGTGTGTGTGTGGACGTGTGTATCCGCATGGGGGGGGGGGGTGGGAGCGGTGGTGTAGCTGCTAGCGCGCTGCGCTCCGAACCCGGCGAACCCGAGTTCGATTCCCGCTCAGGAACAACACCCGGTGACGATTTTCTGAACCGGTCCCGGGCCTCCCCCTAGGTCGACTCAGCCTCAAACGGGCAACCTCGTGCGATGTGTAAACATCAACAACGGGGAGACAAAGGCAGCAGCAGCCTGTGAAGGCAATGCTCGTGTCTCCGTGTGTCCCTCTCCACGAACTGGGGCCACGTCGCTGCCCTTGATGCACCGAGTTCGTCTCGACGCATTGTCTCGTCCGCCTCTCCGCCCGCGTCTGAGTCACGTCCGGCCTCGTTACTCGCGTGACTTGCCCGCTAAGGAAAACATCGCCTCTCCATCGGTCCGTCCGTCCGTCCGCGCGTTCAACTTTCAAGTTCCGCATCGCGATTCTTCGCCGTTCGACCGCGCCTACGTGTCCGTCTCGCCGCCCGTGCGTGTCCGTCTGCCCGTCTGTCGGCGGCGTCCGTTCCTCGGTGTCTCCGCCCGCGTGTCCGCGCGTGCTCCCCACCCCGCTCGCGCTCCTCCCGAGACTCCGGCATCTGCCCGAGAGACTCCCCCCCTCCCGTGCCCCGCTCCACACTCCCCGCGCGACTCTCGCGCGCCGATGGATGAGAGTCGCGGCGTCGGCACGAGCGACGCGCCGCGTCTAATTGGCCAACGCGCGAGGCTTGCGTCGCGAAACCTTCATCGGACCTCTCTCAAATCGCTCACGACCGCCTTTGCCTCTCTGCCCCCCCCTCTCTCTCTCCCCGCTCTCTCTCTCCTCTCCCGATCCTTCTCCACTCCGCCGTGGGCAGGAGCGAGCCGACATGGTGGGGTCCCACGGAGCCGGCCGTCTGGCCGCTCAGCTGGGTCAGGCCGGTGGGCCCTACTCGAGCGGGGCCCCACCGCTCTCCCACTCTCACTCGGCGGCGGCGGCAGCGGCAGCCGCGGCCGCCGCTGCCGCCGCCGCCGCTGCCGCGGACTTCCAGCCGCCGTACTTCCCCCCGCCGTACCAGCCGCTCGCCTACGCGCAGTCCCAGGACCCCTACGGCGCCACCCCCCACGACCCGTTCGGAGCGCTAAATCCCCTGCACCAGCACAACGCTCTGCACCATCATCACCACCACCACCACAACAACCACCACCACCACGCGCACCAGAGCCAACAGGCGGCGTGGCAGCAGCAGCAGCAGCAATCGAGCGCGGCTCAGAGACAGGCCACACCAGAGGCGGCCAATGCGCACGGTCACGCTCATGGAGGTGGTGGTGGCGGCGGTGGAGGAGGAGGTGGAGGCCACGGACACGGCCACACGGGGCCATCGCATCACCACCACCACCACGGGGCGGTGAGCGGCGGAGCGGGCGCGCAGCACGCAATACTGCCCGCTCACTCCGCGGCGTCGACCCGAGCCTTGGTCACGCAGCTGTCGGGCGGCGGACTGGAGTCGAGGAGAGACTACGGCACCCCGCGGCGCCCGGACATTCTCCTGCACGGCTCCGGTGGGGGGCCGCCCGGGGGGGGGCTCGACGCGTCGCTCGCGGACGGACTCACGCTCGCGGGACTCGTTCATCAGCACATGGACGACATGCAGGTGGGTGAGAGGGTGAGCGCGTGGGTGACTGAGTGGGTGGGTGGGTGGGTGAAAGAGTGGTTGAGTGGGTGAGTTAGTGGATGAGTATGTGAGTAGGTGAGTGAGTCGGTGAGTGGGATGCTGTGCGGAGCGGAAGCGCTGTGACGGTGGTGGTGGTTAGCGCACTGCGATACGAACCCGGGCGAACCGAGTTTGATACCCGCTCACCATCAACATCAGTGACTCAACAGCTGGGCCTCTCCTAGAGCGACTCGGCCTTTAATGAGTACCTCGCAAAGATCAGTAACCGGGGAGAGGAAGTTGCTCAAGGCGTAGGTGCTGCTCGCTAGACAACACTGGCCCCAAACAGTCTGCTATGGAGGTTATATCGGGGGTCTTTGTCAGTGAGCGAGTGAGTGAGCCGGCGAGTGGGAGAGATGGTGAGTGAGTGAGAGAACCGCGTTACGCACTCACACAACATGAAGACAAAGATCCCCCGTATAGCTTTAACAGGGTGTAGGGGCAAGTGCTGTTTGCGAGCACCTATAAAAGCCGGAACGGCATACGAAGGGGCGGGTGGCCAAAACCACGCCCGGTCGCCTCTGTCTCCCTAGTGGCGATGTTTATACATCGCACCAGGTACTCATTTGAGGCTGAGTCGACCTAGGGGAGGCCCAGGACCGGTTCAGATAATCGTCACCGTTGTTGGCCGTGAGCGGGAATCGAACCAGGTTCGTAGCGCAGCGCGCTAACCGCTCCACCACCGCTCCCCACAACACACGCACACTCAGTCACACACTCACATATATACACACTCGTTCACGCACTCACTCACTCGGCACGAACTTACTCACTTATCGCCACTCACTCGCTCACACTCTCTCAGTCGACCGCTCATTCACTCGTTCGCACGCAGACACAAACAGCCCCACTCACACACTCACTAATATACCAACTTACTCGCTTCGTGCATACACACACGCACACACACACAAAGACAAAGACCCTTCGTATGGCCTTAACAGCGATGTTTACACACCACTCACACTAGCAAAGATCCCCACGCCATACATTCGTACCTATTAAGCACGGTGAGTGGTTGCTGTCTGGTCAGCACCACGCGCGCACCCGACCGCCTTTGTCTCCCAAGTGCTGATGTCTTACGCACCAAACCGGAGTCGACCTAGGGATATCTACGGTCACACATCTGCACGTGATTCGTCTAGCAGTCGATAGACCAAAAAGTCTTTCGTTTGTATCGTATGTATATATATATGTACACATCTCGAGGGTTATATTGACGCTGGTTGTTGTCAGCTGTGGACACAAACAAAGAAAATGTATCCTGATAGTCGTGATGATGTCATGTGACTCACTGAGTCTCAAGACTAATTTTACGGAGGGTCCTGTCACATTGAAATTTTGGGGCAAATGCAATTCCTTAAGGAGCGTGAAATTAATTCAAATTTCACGCGCCTGCAGTATATATATATCTACATTAGGACAAAGAGCCTGTAACGGACTGTTGGGGAAAGTGCTGTGAGCGAGTAACACCTATGAAGGCCGGCACGGCACACGAGGGGGTGAGTGGGCAGCATCACGCCCGCCCGCCTTTGTCTTCCCCAGTGGCGATGTTTACACACCGCACCAGGTACTCATTTGAAGCCGAGTCAATCTAGGCGGAGGCCCAGGACGCGTTCAGATAATCGTCACTGGTGTTGTCCGTGAGCGGGAATCGAACTCAGGTCGGCCAGGTTCGTAGCGCAGCGCGCTAACCGCTGCCCCACCGCTCCCCCCCCACACACGCACTCCACGGTCTCGTTCTACCTAATTCGTGGAAACGATCATGCCGCTGGGCCATGTCAACTCTAATGGCGTTGCAGAGAGGCCAGAGAGTTGAAATGTGGTACAAGCGTAGCCCAGGCTGCGCTTGTAACGTGGACACATTCTAAATGCCACAATTTTCCAAACTGGGCCACAGCCCCTGCCCCCCCCCCCCCCCCTCAAATACATGAATTGCAGAAGGATGCCTGAGAGGTTTCACACGGCACGGCACGCAGGATGAGCCTCAAAGATGAAACTCATCGCTCGCGCAAAGTCTCGTGCTAATCAACGCTTAGGAATAGACAGCTAGGCCAACACGCTCCTCAGCAACACTGTGTGTGTGTGCGTGGTCTTAAAGGGAACAACATGTGTGATGATAATAATAATAGTAGACGACGTTTCGGGCAATGGTCCTTCTTCATAGCACGTAGAGAGGCCATAGAGAGAGAGACGGTGGGTAATGCGAGTTGGAGACTACAGACTGATACGATTGATGTTTTAACATGGCAGCACTGCATATACCTCGTAATTTGTTACGAACATACGATCCGCACAATCAGTGGACCAAGTGATTCTCCTCGCGTGGAGTATGACGCAAACGCTCGTGCAGGTTGCACGTGTGTTGTATCCTGTAGACCTATACACACAAACAAAGATCCTGAACGTACTTTTTGGAGCAAGCGCTTTAAGCGAATAGCACCTATGAAGGACGGCACGTCACGAGGGGGGGTGGGTGGGCAACACCACGCCCGGCCGCCTTTGTCTCCCGTGTGACGATGTTTACACATCGCACCAGGCACTCAATTGAGGCTGAGTCAATCTAGGGGGAGGCCCAGGACCGGTTCGGATAATCGTCGCTGGTGTTGGCCGTGAGCGGGAATCGAACCTGGGTCGCCAGGTTCGTAGCGCAGCGCGCGAATTCCTACACAACCGCTCCCCACACATATACATATTCACACACACACATGCGTGTACATACGCGTACACACACACGGACGGGCCCGCGACTTACATTGCACGATTGTCCAGATAGTTGTTCACCAACGGTTCGTGATGTATGGAAAGTCACAGCGAACGTAATCATATAATGCGACATCAGCATCTCAACGTGGTCGTACATGAACACGGAGAGCGAGCGGTGGCGCAATGGTTAGCGAGCGGACACCCGACTGTTGATTTCCAGCCAGGGCCTAACGTCGTGATGTGCAGCGGGCGTTATCCCTTCGCCAACCCACAGACTCACCAGCGTGGTGAAGTATGGTCAAGTAAAACCCCTGCGACCCTCCCCCCTAAGACCGACACAGCGTGGGGATTGAATGCCTTTATCCAGCCGTGGATTGACATCGGGACATCAATAATCATCACAATTACAATTTACAACGTGGGTTTTTTTATTTTTTCGTATACACACGCATATATATATACACATATATATGTGTGTGTGTCAACGGTATCTACTGAACCAGCCAATTACATCTACAGCAGAGAGATATGTAATAAGTGACGTTTCGGGCAATGACCCAACGAATCTAGAATGACCCTACATCTGTACACAGATACATGCTGTACAATTCCGTATAAACAACATGTCCAGATAATTCACGATAAACAACGAATATAATATACATTTTAAGCGTGCAGAAAGGCTGACCTCTGCAATATTAATGTACGGTTAAAATTACATGTTAAAAAGAAACCCACTGAGACTCGTGTACGAATCACGCATCCGTCTGTGCGTTATCCAATCGTAATACAAAAATAACCCATCAACAGTTCCCGAACAACCGTGTCGTGGTCCTCCTCCTCCTCTCGTCTTCTCAGCGCACCGTCAAAATTAATCGGAGCCAATGTGACCGACTGACATCGGAAACGGTGATGGGGCAAACACCATGGGTGGGTTCTGTTCCAATTGCGACTCTTCAGCAGAGCACAGTCAGTCGCCAAATGCGCTGCTGCTGCTGCTGCCGCCGCTGCAAAGTCTGCAAATATGGTGAACCTCATTTGGACGGAGGCGACTGCCAATCAAACAAACACGGCGTCTGTACGCACGTTGGCCATCCGTGCTGAATCGGAGGCGATTCGCGCACGTGTCGGGAAGAGCTCCACCTATTCTCCATCGCCCAGACCCTTCCCCTTCCCTCCCCTCTCGCCCCTCCACTCCGTCCCGTCCCTCCCCTGTAGAGGGCCTTGCGTGACCCATCACTCAACGCGTGCCCTCTGTGACGGTCACGCGTTCCTCGGCCACTCGGCACTGCCCAATGCCATCCAAATCACTATCCTCTAGTTTCGTCACCGCTTTGTAAGCTATGTTATAGAGTGCCTTGAGCGAAGCTAAGGCACTCGTCAAAATGCAAATGCGACGATATATTAAATTCTGGCGAACTCACAGTTTACTCGTGTTATTGTGTTTTCAGTTAGTCGTGTCGCTCCAGCTCTCACCGCGACTGTTGATGCGACCGTGGCCTCGCGGTCGCTGTTGTGCATCTATAGACAGTCTATATAGACTGTCGCATCCGTAGATGCAACGTAACTGGCAGGTCTCTCTTAGCGCGACCCCCTTAGGACCCCCGATTCGCTACAGAGCTCTTAGGCTCTGCACGTGATACGGCTGTTGTTGCCTTGGTTGTTGCTGCTGCTGCCACAATCGTCGATGGAAACTGTTGTTGCGTTCATAGTTGTTGCATTCAGACCCTAAACGTAGAGCGGAGCAGCTGGTGTTGTGATGGTTGGCGGTGCGTATTGATAGATATATTGATTTGCATATTATGCTAATTATAATTGTTAGGTGTTTTTTTTATTTGTTGTTGCTGTTGCGTCTTGGGATGGTGGTTGTTGTTGTTGTTGTTTATGTTCACGCTGTATAATTTCACGTTGCTCGTGCGTCTGCGTTTTAACCGTGTGCGTTGTTACATTTACTAAGCGCATGCATTGACATTGTTGCTGCTGCTGCTGCGTTACCGATCAATTGGCTGGGACGCTGCATGCATACATCGCTGTTCCTCCAGCTGTCGCCCCCTTGAGCTACTTAGGCCAATTTGCTTTCCTCGGCTGTTGGAACGTGAGATGAGAAACCCTGCGCCCTGCGTGCGTTCTCTCTCATCTCCACGCCAACCTCTGTCCGTCTCTCGGTCTCTCTGCGCGTGCCATGTCGAACCTCTTTCGTCACTTCTATATTTGAAGCTTTCGTGACTGGAAGGATTCATATTCTTAGGTTTTTTTCCGGTAAAGTCACGTAGGTAAAAATTTTAAATTCATAAAAGTAAAATAAAAAATAAAAATAAAATAAAAATCACGACGTTTCGGAGGCAACACAAGCTTCCGTCTTCAGGTGGAACCGTCACAGCACGACAGATGTATCAAGTAAATGAGAGATTCCAAGAGATACCACTCCGTATATATAATGGTTGAGGGGGGGGTCGTCAGCCCGTCACTCACTCTCTACGCGTCTGTACGCGACTGTTCAATTGATGCTGTTGTTGCTGCTGTTGTTGTTATTGTTATGCATACGCTATCAGCAAATACAAACAATAGTCTGTTGATTATTATTGATGTTGTTCGAGATCAGCGGCTCGGCAAGCTGCCGCTGCGTAGCCGCGTGCGGTGGCTCTTTAAGGGACTGCCGCTTCGTGGCCGATATTTATTAAGGGAACGCCCACCCACCCACCCACCACCACCGTCTCGTATGCACCACCACCACCACGGTGCATCGCGGCGCCTTGAAATAGTGAGAGGGTGCGGGGTGGGGGAGGTTTATTTTATTGTTTTTGCGGAATTTCGCAAAAGAACAAAAACCCCGTCTCGTCTTGTTATATTGGTTTCCGAGCCCCCCCCCCGCTCCCCCCGCCTGTTCTCGATCTTGTTTAGTCGGAAGAACCGCGGTCTCGCCGACATCTGTTCTTGAATCCGCGTTGAATTTCGGCTCAGACGCCGGTTTATTGGTCTTCGTGGTCTACTCGCGCCGTGCATCCCGAATGGCCGAGCACGTGGTCCCAACCCACCACCATCACCCACCCCTCCCGCCTGGCCCAGGCAACATCGCCTCTCCCTCTCTCTCTCTCTCGCTTTCTTTCTCCCGGCGATATCCGGGAGCCTGCAATTTGTGTCTCTCTCTCTCTCGGCTCGATGTGTCGCGCTGTTTGCCTTCACGCCGCATTACGTACGCGCGTGTGTGTGTGCGCGCGCCTTGTTGGTATTCATATAGGTGCACGCTAACAGCACTTGCCCCAATAGTCTGTTGAGGATATAGGGGGGGATATTTGTCTTTGTGCGCCTGCGTGTGCCGTGTTGGCGTTCATATGGGTGCTCGCTAACAGCACTTGCCGCACATAGTCTGTTGAAGGCTATATGGGGGATCTTTGTCTTTATGCCGTGTTGACCTTCATAGGTACTCGCTAACAGCACTTGCCCTAACAGTCTGTTGAGGATATACGGGGAATCGTTGTCTTTGTGTGTCTGTGTGCCGTGGTGGCCTTGATAGATGCTCGCTAACACGATGTGAAGGCTACATGGGGGGGGGGGGGGGGGGTCTTTGTCTTGTGTTCGCGGGTGTGCATTTGTGAGTGTGTGTGACGTGACGTTGTAGAGGACGCACTGACCACACCACAATCGCTCACTTAGCCCTCCGGCCTCTGTAGGCTATACGGGGGATCTGTATCTCTATCTGTGTGTCTGTGTGTGTGTGCACCTTCGATTGGCACGGTTGGCTCTGTGCGGTGCGAATAAAGTTCAACGTAAATATTGTGTACGCGCATTTGTGTCTGTTCGCCTGTATGCTAAATATACAAACAGATCCGATTTGATGTCGACATATATATACGCACACATATACTGTTTATAGCCAATACTGCTACATGTGCCCGTCTATCATACTTTATTTGTTATCATATAGGATTCACTTGCCTCTGTATTGGGTACGCGGTTAACGTGATCTGAGTGTGCATGTGATGCAGTGGGGAGCGCGCTGCGCTAGGAATCCCCATGCCCGAGTTCGATTCCCGCTCACGGCCACCAACACCGATGAAGATTATCTGAACCTCTCCTGGGCCTCCCCTAGATCGACTCAGCCCCAAATGAGCACCTGGTGCGATGTGTAAACGTAGCCACTTGGGGGAGACAAAGGCGGCCGGGCGTGGCGCTGTCCACCCACTCCCTCGTGTGCCGTGCCGGCATTCATAGGTGACCTCTAACAGCACTTGCCCCGACACTCTGTTAATGCTATATGGGGAACATTTGCCTTTTATACATGTGTAGTAGGACCGAATTAGGTGCACACACACGCAGCTTGGAGGCAACACTATTTATTAAACGGTAAATAATATAACGCTGTACATGAGGTGGTGACCACCTTCCTCAACTCACTAACACTCTGGAACGCGACACAGACTGGACCAGGCAGGCAACGGCCTGCCTGGCCCAGGACGACGACTCGGGACTTGACGACCGATGATGTCTTCACTTCGGAGTACAGTACAACAGCCTCGCTCTGCGTTCACACCACGCTTATATCTGCTTTGGCGTGGCTGGCTCCGCCCCGGCGTGGCTGGCTCTCTTCAGGCCACGCCTCCCTTCCCAGGACACGCCTCACTTCCCCCACCTCTGGGAAGGTCCGGATCCCTCCAGCACGTGACCCCCCAGGCACCCCCTTGGGGCCCCCAGCCCTCGTACAGGCCGACACAGTAGTGATCATTCTATGTCACTACATCACCCCCCCCCCTGTATAAACACACAGCCGTCCCCGGCTGTAACACAACTGTGAAAAATCGAAAAGATGTGCCTCCGAACCAGCAACATCAATAAATGACCGGCGACCGATAAGAAATACAATCACGTAATATATACAGAATCGACGAGGGTAAAAGGGAACCGCATAGAAAACGGGGAATAAACAACAAATATACATGAAAACTGGCTAACCCACTTACGCTCCAGCACAGCCCCCCCCCCGTTAGAATCACGCATGCAATGACAGTCACCCGTTAGCACCCCCCCCGCCTTTCCGACGTGGCGTCACAACCAGTAGCACGCGTCGGCCATATCGGGGGGGGAATTTCCATGTTACCACCCCACCGCCTTTCCGACGCGGCGTCACAACCAGTAGCACGCGTCGGCCATATCGGGGGGATTTTAACCCAGTCTCTCTCCAAGACTCGCATTGCAGCATATAGCTGTACCGACCGAGCTGAGACGACCCAGTCTCTCACTCACTGCACAACATGCACTCTAACAACTGAGGGATACAGTCTCAACGTAACAGGACAACTCCACCTGAACCTTACGAATCTCCAGCCCACTGTTTCAACGCGCCTCGGAGGGTCTCAACCTCCGAGCCGTCAGGTCAAGCTGTCAGCCATAGCATGATGGGACCACACTCCCCGAGCCATGTGAGCGCACAGCCCACAAGGCTAGACAAGCCACAGAGTGTCTCGATCTCCGGGCTGTCAGGTCAAGCCGTCAGACACAGCATGACGGGACCACACTCCCCGAGCCATGTGAGCGCACAGCCCACTAGGCTAGACAAGCCACGGAGTGTTTCAATCTCCGGGCTGTCAGGTCAAGCCGTCAGCCATAGCATGACGGGACCACACTCTCCGAGCCATGTGAGCGCACAGCCCACTAGGCTAGACATGCCACGGAGTGTTTCAATCTCCGGGCTGTCAGGTCAAGCCGTCAGCCATAGCATGACGGGACCACAACGTTCATGTTAGACACGCAACACTCACTGGGCCATCCTGGTCAGGACCTGCGCCCCAAGATAGGTGACAGCCAGCAGCACAATTCCAAATCCCTGGCAGCATGTCACCATCGCAATTTAACACCATCACAACACATACAATTTGAATTATGATCCCCCACAGAACTGATCCAATGCCGAACAGGTACGCACAATTTGTGACGATCCCGAATATTCAATGGTCACAACAATACACCTCACATCCCGTATCCGTGCACATCATCTCCGAGACTCGCATTGCAGCATGCAGCTGTACCAACCGAGTGGAGAGAGCAACGCAATTTGACGGCAATTAACGGAAACGCACCTCCGATCCACGTAGAACACAAGGAACATTCCCGCACAAAAGACATCATCTGTGCAACAACGGACAGGAACCAACCAGTGAGTTTTAAACAAACCAAACCTGTCATTTCAAAATCCCCTTCAACATTAACCATGGGACTCAGGGCATTCGAATTTTGAGAGCAAAAAAAAACTAGACACAAACGTCCAAAATCGCCGAATTGATTAATACAGTATATGCAGTATACGAAGTTCGTACAGTCAATCATTTGGCGCAATGCTCCATCCAGTCCCCACATATATACAACAACAATCCTAGACAACCGCAACAACAAACCAATCCTAAACCCCTACGCCAAGCATCAAAAACGCCACACAGCAACACACCACAACACCAAGCACCCAACTAACATCCCTATGAATAGCAAACCAAAAGCCCTAAGCCAACCTCTTCCTGGCCACAACATCACAACAACAATATAACACCAAATAACACTCGCACAAGCCAAAATGCAAAAAGAACAGAGGGAAAAACCGTCCGCGAGGAACACAAAACCGGAGAGTCAAACTGAAAAAGTCCCTCCCAGCAGTGTCTCCAACGTCGAAACCCTCTCTTCAATCACGGGCCCCTCTCGCTCTCACCACCGATGCCCTCCCCCGCTCTTCTTACTTCAATGTGGGGAGTGAGGCCTGTAATCACAGGGCTGCAGCGGCGCGCCGCCAGGCCGGCGCAGCACACAAGGCGCAAAAGGCGGGAACGCCGCCACCGCGAAACCACTGCCGCGGTGAAAATGGCGGGAACGCGGCTGTGGGAAGTGCGGGAACGCCAACACGTTGAAGTGGCGGGAACCGCCGGCATGGTGGAAATGGCGGGAACGCCGGCACCGCCGAAACGGCGCGAACGCCACAGCTGCGTCATCTTGCAATTTCGCCATCACTCACCAACACCCGGCCACTCCCTTGCCACCAGCAGCTGGTCGAGTTGACGAGCGACGTCGCTCCAGCTCGCCGTCGATGGCGACCAGCCCGGGCCCGCAGCCTCCTCCCATGCAGGCTGCAGTCGCCCATCCCCCGGGGCACACCACCGGGGCCCCGGACTCCGGGGTCGTCGCAGGGAGAGGCCAGGTGCAACCCACACCGTCCATCCGCACCTCCGGTTGGGTCTTGCACTTCGCTGCCAGCTTTTACACCATGGCAGCGAAGGGTACAGCTTCTTCAAATTAATCAGCGAAAGTTCGATGACCACTTTTGACACCAAATGTAGTAGGACCGAATTAGGTGCACACACACGCAGCTTGGAGGCAACACTATTTATTAAACGGTAAATAATATAACGCTGTACATGAGGTGGTGACCACCTTCCTCAACTCACTAACACTCTGGAACGCGACACAGACTGGACCAGGCAGGCAACGGCCTGCCTGGCCCAGGACGACGACTCGGGACTTGACGACCGATGATGTCTTCACTTCGGAGTACAGTACAACAGCCTCGCTCTGCGTTCACACCACGCTTATATCTGCTTTGGCGTGGCTGGCTCCGCCCCGGCGTGGCTGGCTCTCTTCAGGCCACGCCTCCCTTCCCAGGACACGCCTCACTTCCCCCACCTCTGGGAAGGTCCGGATCCCTCCAGCACGTGACCCCCCAGGCACCCCCTTGGGGCCCCCAGCCCTCGTACAGGCCGACACAGTAGTGACCATTCTATGTCACTACACATGTACACACGTTGTACTTGTAAACAGTAGCGGGACTCATCTTCTTGGTTCTTTCGGTAAAGTCACGTAGAAGGGAAGTAATAAAATAATAAAAATAAAACATAATAAAATAAAATAATTCTCACGACGTTTCGGCTACAACGCAAGCAGCCGTCTTCAGGTGAAGAATGAGACACTGCCAAGCTAGGAGCTTATATATAAGCTGGGTTGGAGGTGGAAGAAGAGCGCCTTAACAAAAAGAATGTGCATATCAAGAGGAATTTAGCATATTTAAATCGAAAAGTAGCGGGACTATTCCCTCTTCATATCGGTGCACTGTTGATGGGGCTCGTGTCCTGTGTACGCACGACACGCGGAAGCTCTCCCAGCGGGACGCGGAGCAATGTGAAACAAAATCTCCGAGTTTGGAAATGTGTCTCGTGCTCGGCCGAGTCTTGGCTACATCCGTGCCAAATTTCAGCTCTCTAGCCCGTCTGGAGCATCGTTTAGAATTCGCATCTCCGATCAGCACGGTTGGTTGCGTATGGTGCGTAAGAAGTTCAACGCACATACATCTCTCTCTCTCTCGAGACCCGATCGCCTGCACGTTTTCTCGATGTGGTCTGGACAGCAAAAGAATACACGCATGCGATATGTGTTGTGCACTCTATGTATAAAGCACTTACTATATACTGCAGTCAGCATGGGTGGCTTCATATGCATAGAATATGTACATGTACATTGCATGCTGATCATATAGTATACTTAATATCATGTATGACGGTGTATATATATGTGTACGCGTTATTGTGGTGCTGCTGCGTTGGCACGATTACAATTAACAACCAACTCACATTCGTCAATGACACTGCCTTATAAAGGAGGGTCCGTTGCCCGAAACGTCGACTATTAAATGGACGAATGTGTTGAGATATTTATATAAGACAAAGATCCCCCTGTATAGCCTCAACAGACTGTTGGGGCGAGCGCTGTTAGCGAGCACCTATAAAGGCCGGCACGGTACACAAAGGGTTTGGATGGCCAACACCGCCTTTTTCTCTCTAGTGACGATGTTTACGCACCGCACCAGATACTCATTTGAGGCTGAGTCGACCGAGGGGAGGCCCAGGACTGGTTCAGATAATCGTCACTTTTGTTGGTGGCAGTGAGCCCGAATCGAACTTGGGTCGCCGGGTTCGTAGGGCAGCGTGCTAACTGCTGCACCACCGTTCCCCATATATACGCACATATATTCTATCGGCTAACTGTTATTCATACGTATATGTGTATAGTATAGGTAACACGATTAGTTAATGTCTTATGTGCGTATAATGTCCACAGCTCTCTTCTTTACTCCACTGCTGGATGGACCAAGCCTCCTCCCCATGACCTAATTTCACTAAGGCGTCTTGCATTAATTCCCACGTAGTCGTGAATCAATGCTGTCAGAATATCTATCCGGTCTACGTGACAAACGGAAAGTCGCTCGCAATGTCCAGGCAGTCAAACAGAGGTAACAAAAAATTGTCCCCGAATTGACTGAAGTATTATCAGGTCATTGGTCTGATTTGTTTTAGCGAGTGTGTGTGTGTCTGTGTTTATATCCATACATGAGCATGTACACATACATCTACGTATCTCGTACATGTGAACGTTACATGTGTGCGAGTGTGTGCATACATGTGCGTGGTGCTGACCACCCACCCCCTCGTGTGCCGTGCCGTGCCGGCCTTCATAGGTGCTACTCGCAAACAGCACTTGCCCCAACAGTCTGTCACGGCTATACGGGGGGGGGGGGGACACACGTGTCTTTGTTGTTGTATATATGTGCGTGGCCTTAACATTGTGGTGGTGGTGGCGGAGTGGTGAGCGCAATGCGCTACGAACCTGGCGACCCGCGTTCGTGCTCCGACTCACGGCTAGCATCAGTGCGGCGATTATCTGCACCGGTAATGCACCGTGAGGTTTGGACGAGATAGCTTCGTGTAATACGTGTACGTGCTGCAGTACTGTAGTACTGTATACAGTACTGCAGTTAGGTCGACTGGGCCTTAAGCGAGCACAATACCTGGTGCGGCGAGTAAACACGTGCACCGGAGAGACAAAGGCGGCTGACACGTGGTGCTCGTCACGTCACCCCCGTCATAGGTGGCTCGCTAGCAGCACTTGCCCCAAACATAGATTTGTCTATACGGGCGGCGGCGGGGGAGGAATTATTCTCTTTGTATTTCGCCTCGCAACTTTAAAACCGCCGTGAAAATCCCGCCCGCTATGATGATTATCATTTAATTAGCGGCACTGACGAAGTAAAATAGAACGACGGCTGAAGATTGCGTTGAAGAATTGAGACGCCGTCTATCATTAGGCGCGGTCTTCTTTTGTTGTTGTTCTCTGAACCACGTGCTCCTCTGTCTGCCTCCCAATGTCCCTCCCCGTACGATCTCCGGGTCTTCGTTCCGAAGCATTAAACTGTGTCAGTGTCCCGCGGTGCTGACCATTCTCACGTTACGCGTTTAGCATTTCTCATTTTGAGTTCCGTTTAGCGGAACTTTTTTCCCATTTTATTTTACCAGGCAAGACCCACTGAGCTATTGAGCTCTTTTTCATCCGCGCGTGATGTCACAACGAAGTGGCTTATTACGGGAAGAGGAGACACGAAAACTCTAAAATATACAGCAGGCGCCAGGGTCGGGATCGGGATCGAACCCACGACCTCCTGCATACCATGCCAGAGAGATGACATCTTGCCACCGTGGTGCCCTATACAACTGGAAGTACGCTACACAAATGAATGGTCGCTCATATCTACATTTCATTGATTTAGATCCCGGTCCGCGCTAAATATATAAGATTTTAATTTACGTGTCTGTTATCCAGTTGCATCCCTGCATCCAAACGAGGATTCTCTGTTGTTGAGAGGAGCTGTGATTATTGTTTGCTTCTGTTAATCTTTTGTGGCCCAACTTTGCCCACCTGAATTATTACGTTCAAAGCGTATTTCCTAGCGTTCACTTCCACCGCAAATGATGACCATCATCATCACCACCAACACCACCACCGCTATCGCCATCAGGGACGCGCATATCACTGACGAAGTTTCCATGTTGCGCCAACCTCAGTGTCCGTCCACGTTCCTTCGCGTTGCAAGGTCAGATCGGCGTCACGGCAGATCTGAAACTATAAAATCAATAACTGGACAGATCTGAAGCTAAGATTTGTTCCGTGCAGTAGCGACACAGAGCCGAACAGCTTCATCGCGCACTCGCTGCTGAAATAAATAAAATCTGAAATAGATGTTTTTGCGTTTAGTTCGTTGTCCTTCCCCCGTACCTCCGATTAATACGGTTTGGCTACGTACTGTGCGCAATACGTTACAAAGACAAAGATCCCCCATATAGCCTTAACAGACTGTGGGGGCAAGTGCTGTTAGCCAGCACCGAAAAAGGCCGGCACGGCACACGAGGGGGTGGGTGGACAGCGCCACGTCCGGCCGCCTTTGTCTTCTAGTGGCGATGTTTACACATCGCACCAGGTACTCATTTGAGGCTGAGTCGACCTAGGGTCGTCACTGATGTTGGCCGTGAGCGGGAATCGAACCCGGGTCGCCAGGTTCGTAGCGCAGCGCGCTAACCATTACACCACCGCTCCCCACACACATAAATCTAGATCGGACGAGCACACGAATTCCACGGTGCTATTAAGAAGGGTCATTGCCCGAAACGTCACCGATTATATGTATAAGGCCACTGAGACCCGTTAATAAACCTCACCCTGCAATGTCGTGCATCCAGCCATAACCTCTCACCAAGAGCATTTCCTCCAGTTGAACCAAGCAGCTGGGCTTTCGCGACCAATGTTTTCCACAGTAAAGAGTTTTTTGGGCGGTTTGCTCTCGTAAATATGAATGTGTCGTTAAACCCTTCACCACCCAACACAAACAATTTAGTAGGGGTTGTCACGTGAACAGAACGTGGCCAATTCGTTACTCGTACAGCACGCCGGTAGTGTGTTGTAGAGTAAACCCACAGCATTTACAATTTGAGTGCTGTAAATGTGGGTGGGTTTGTTGTAAATGTCGTGGGTTTACTCTCCAACACACCGATGTGGCTGTACTCGGAACGAACTGGCCACGTTCTGTTCACGTGACGAACCTTACTAGTTGGCTGTGTCGGGTGGTGGCGGGTTTAACGACACATTTATATATTTTCGAGATCTAACACAACAAAAACCTCGATTCGCATTTCCTCCTCTCGAATGTTCCATTGTGTATACTGTACTTTAATGTCGCTGTCGATGCCTGCGGTGGGAGCATATCTCCTCGCCCGACTCTTCACAGATTCGTATAATGCCACTCGGTGTGGCTATTTCATCGATTTCAATGTCTTGATTTATATTTGTAGAGGTGTGTGTGTGTGTGTATAGGACCAGTTGCGGCTGCAATGATAATTAAGATACAGCTGTTATGTTCGGCGTCTTCTCACAATCCTCCTGTACTCGGGGCGCTCAAATTTACTTGTGTGTTTTTGAGTACTAATAATAACATGCCAAGATAATTTATATACGGGGAAGTTTAAACACATTGTATTCTCTAGGCCATAGATAACATGCTAGCGGAATAAGTGCATGAATATGAGCATAGATTCAAACGTTAGAGCTATTTTAGATGAGCCGTGTGGCCAGGGTTCTGTTGCTATGAACTTTCTATTCCGCCGTTTCAGTTCAATTCCACGTTGTACGTAGAAGCACGGAAAATCCCGTGCAGCCAGTTACCCAGCTAGTTTCGACGGCAACGGCCCCTCGGCAGTCGCTAACAGCGGCGTGCTGAGGAGCCCAGCCAGCAGCGAGCCAGGGAACTGGAAGCTTCGATCATTGGCATTGGTAGTACGATGAACACCCTGGGTTGCTTTGTGACGTCTTTGTGACGTCATTGGTAGTACGATGAACACCCTGGGTTGCTTTGTGACGTCTTTGACGGCTTTGGTAGTACGATGAACACCTCGGTTGCTTTGTGACGCCTTATGACGGCTTTGTGACGTCTTGGTAGTACTATGAACATCCTGGGTTGCTTTGTGACGTCTTTGTGACGTCATTGGTAGTACGATGAACACCTCGGTTGCTTTGTGACGTCTTATGACGGCTTTGTGACGTCATTGGTAGTACTATGAACACACTGGGTTGCTTTGTGACGTCTTTGTGACGTCATTGTTAGAACGATGATCACCTCGGTTGCTTTGTGACGTCTTGTGACGGCTTTGTGACGTCATTGATAGTACGATTAACACCTACGTTGCTTTGTGACGTCTTTGTGTCGTCATTTGGTAGTACGATGAACAACTCGGTTGCTTTGTGACGTCTTGTGACGTCTTTGTGACGTCATTGGTAGTACGATGAACACCTGGGTTGCTTTGTGACGTCTTTGTGACGTCATTGGTAGTACGATGAACACCTGGGTTGCTTTGTGACGTCTTTTTGACGTCATTGGTAGTACGATGAACACCTCCGTTGCTTTGTGACGTTTTTGTGACGTCATTGGTAGTACGATGAACACCTCGGTTGCTTTGTGACGTCTTTGTGACGTCATTGGTAGTACGATGAACAGCTCGGTAGCTTTGTGATGTCTTTGTGACGTCATTGGTAGTACGATGAACACCTGGGTTACTTTGTGACGTCTTTGTGACGTCATCGGTAGTACGTTGAACACCTCGGTTGCTTTGTGACGTCTTAGAAGACTGAATCATGAACCTTCCGATGATTCAAATCCATTGGTCACAGTCCAACAGGAGGCGGGAGGCACCTCACCCCCTGTCGCCGTACGTTGAGTCCGGCAATCCATTCGATAGCATCAGGAGACCCTTGACGATGTACATCTGTAACCGAGGTGTTCATTGTACTACCAATGACGTCACAAAGACGTCACAAAGCAACCCAGGTGTTCATCGTACTACCAATGACGTCACAAAGACGTCACAAAGCAACCGAGGTGTTCATCGTACTACCAATGACGTCACAAAGACGTCACAAAGCAACCGAGGTGTTCATCGTACTACCAATGACGTCACAAAGACGTCACAAAGCAACTGAGGTGTTCATCGTACTACCAATGACGTCACAAAGACGTCACAAAGCAACCGAGGTGTTCATCGTACTATCAATGACGTCACAAAGACGTCACAAAGCAACCCAGGGTGTTCATCATACTACCAATGACGTCACAAAGACGTCACAAAGCAACCCAGGGTGTTCATCGTACTACCAATGACGTCGGCGAACATGGCCTTGCTTTCCTTCGAGCTCTCTCCATGATACGTTTTACTCAAAAACGTCGCTTCAGATACTCCTCCCGGTTGCATCCAGTTGTTCAACTTGCTCATGGGGGGGGGGAGGAGAAAACAAGTATCTTCATCGGGCGATCTCCAGCGAGACGTCACGGTACTCGAAGAATTGTAAATGTTGTGTTGGGTTCACTCTCCAACACGCCGGGTGTGATGAAGCCGAAACGAATTGGCGCGTTTTGTTTGCGCGACAAACCTCACTGGTTGGGTGGTGGCGGGCTTCACGACACATTCATATCTAAGCGATCTGACCCAAAAAAACAAACTTTATTCTGGATAATTTTGGTCGCGAAAGCCTGACGTGTTCACATCGATCATTATGTAACTTAACTCGCCGTCGTACGTAATGGACGGGGCATTGTGGTTGTTTATCCAGTGGACAGACTCTGCACTTTACGCAGTGGTTAGAAACATTCACAACGAACCCGGCAACCAGAGTTAGATTCCCACCCACGGCCAACGCCAGTGACAAATATGTGAACAGGTAATGGGTTTCCTCTCGGTCGATTCAGCCTTAAATAAGTGTCCGGTGCGGTGGGTAAACATCGCAACTGGGGAGACAAAGGCGGCCGGGCGTGGTGCTGGCCACCCACCCCCTCGTGTGCCGTGTCAGCCTTCATAGGTGCTCGCTAAGCACTTGCCACAAAAGTTTGTTAAGGCTATGCGGAGTGTCTTTGTCTTGTGTGTACGAACATGAGATTGTCTGAGTGACTGTGTGGGCGGAAGTCAGTCAGTAGCAGCGTGTGTGCGAATCTGTGAGTGAGTTAGTGTGTGTCTGTGTGCGAACGATTGTATATGTGTGTGTGTGTCCATGTGAGCTTGCGATTCTAGCCTTTCGTAGAGCATCAATGTGTTCAATTCCGAAGTTAAGTGTCAACGTCGAGGTCTGCTGCTAGCCACGAGAGGGCTTCTGACGAGAACCTGCGATAGAGTGAATGGATGAGTGAGTGCATGAGTGAGTGAATAAGTCAATGATTGAACGACTCCCTCACTGGAATAGCTTAAGATCGCCCATTCTCTTCCTCTCTGCGCCAAATACCAAAGTTTTCTGCACATCGTTAGCAGACTGTGGGGGCAAGTGCACTTGCTAGCAGCACTTGCTAGCAGCACTTACCAGAACACCAATAAAGGCCGGCACGGTACGCGACACGGGTGGGTCGCCACGCACCACGCCCGGCCGCCTTTGTCTCCCCAGTCGCGATATATCCGCATCGCACTCATTTGAGGCTGAATCGACCGAGGGGAAGGCGCAGTAAAAGATTCAGATAATCGTCACCGCTGTTATATTGGCAGTGAGCGGGAATCGAACTCGGGATCGCCGGGTTTCGTAGCGCAGCGCGTTCACCGTTGCACCCCCCCACCCCACTCTGGCACTTCGACTCCTCTCTGCACCGCCATCCTTTCCTGCGCAACGACCGCAAATGACCAAGGCACCTACCCGCTCATCTCGCCCCCCTGCATTAACGGCTCCAAGAGGCATTAAACATAATGCGCGTGGCTTGCAGCCCAGGCATTACGACAACTGTGCCAATTCATTACAGCGTTCGGGTGCGTGCATTGGTCTCTGCGCGCGTGTGTGCGCGTGTGTGTGAGTGTGTGTGAGTGTGTGTGTGTGCGCGTGTGTGCGTGTGTGTGTGCGTGTGCGTGTGTGTGAGTGTGCGTGTGTGTGTGTGCGTGTGTGAGTGCGTGTGTGTGTGTGCGTGTGTGCGTGTGTGCCCGCGGTGTGGGGAGCGGTGGTGTGGCGGTTAGCGCTACGCTGCGCTACGAACCTGGCGACCTCGGTTCGATTCCCGCTCACGGCCTACACCGGTGACGATAATTTGAACCGGCCCTAGGGCCTCCCCTAGGTCGACTCAGCCTCGAATGGGTACCTGGGTGCGATGTGTAAACATCGCCACGAGGGAGACAAAGGCGGCCGGGCGTGGCGTTGGACACCCACCCCCTCGTGTGTGCTGCGCCGGCCTTCATAGGTGCTCGCTTACAGCACTTGCCCCTACAGCCTGTGGAGCCTATACGGGGAATATTTATCTTTGTTTTTCTTTAAACGCTAACAGCGCGGGCAAGAAAGAAAAAAAAACCGTCGAGAAATAATACAAACGAGACGGTTAATAAAGACACGATAATAAAATAACCGGTTCATGTCTGTTGGGAGCGGTGGCGCAGTGGTTTGCGCACTGTTAAGTGACATCAGAACCGGTTTTTGGCGCCTCGCTCGCCTTCCTTCATCAAAAACTCGCTTTAGCCAGCGTGGTGAAGTATGGTCAAACACCCCCACACACACACACAGTAGTGGATTAACAACGTTCTGGAAATTATTATGATGTCATGTAAAGTAAATTACGTATAAAATTATCGCGTTTATTTTTGTGAGTATATATTTTATATTTGGCTTCCAGTGTATGTGTGTGTATATATAAATAGCGTACAATATGTTCTTGTATATCAAGCAGAGTATTGTAGATTGCATTGTAGGCGTATGCATATCATATATATGATCCGTTTGCACATGCCCTACATTGATGTGTGTCCGTGTGTGCATGTGCGCGTGTGTGTGTTCGTATTGGGGAGCGGTAGTGTAGCGGTTAGCGCGCTGCGCTACAGACCTGGCGACCCGAGTTCAATTCCCGCTCACGGCCGAGATCAGTTACGACTCATCCTCAAACGAGTACCTGGTGCGGTGTGTAAACATCGTCACTGGGGAGACAAAGGCGGCCGGGCGTGGTGCTCGCCACCCACCCCCTTGTGTGCCGTGCTGGCCATCATAGGTGCTCGCTAACAGCACTTGCCCCAACAGCATGTCAAGGCTACACGGGAGATCTTTGTCTTTGTTCATCGTGGGGAGCAGTAGCGCAGTGGTTAGCGTGCTGCGATAGAAAGCCGGTGACCCGAGTTCGATTACCGCTCAGCAGCAATAAGGGCGGCTAATTAGAATTAAACTGCTCCTGAGTACCTGGTGCGGTGTGTAAACATCGCCACTGGGGAGACAAAGGCGGCCGGGCGTGGTGTTGGCTACCCATCCTGTCGTGTGCCATTCCGGCCTTCATAGGTGCTCGTTAACGGCACTTGCCCCAACAGGCCTGTTGAAGGCTATAGGGGGATCTTTATCTTTGATTATGATATCAAGTGTGTGTGTGTAGTAGTAATAGGGGCACGCACGTATTTGTGCTTATAGGGAGCGGTGGTGGAGTCGTTAGCCCACTGCCCCACGAACCTCATCAACCCGAGTTCGATACCCGCTCACGGATAACATCAGTGGAGATTCTCCGAACGGACGGCAGGGCACTGAGCTGGCCACGCCACTCCCCTCGTGGTCTTGCGAGCAGCACTTGCCCCAACCAGCCAGTGCAAGGCTACATGGGGCACATTTGCCTTTGTTGCGTGACGTGTGCATGCGTGCGTTCATGCGCAGATTCAGTCGAGCCGTTAACAATAAAGACTCCTACCGATACATTTAACTGGGGAGGAGCCGATCATTTTCAACAATGTTGCAAATTTGCGGCCTCTAGTGGCTGTAGGGGGATCACGTGAACGCATAACACAGCGTCCACGAAATCGAACCGCATGGATTTTCACGCAAAATTCGCGGCATTTATCGTCAGCTTAAATGATTGATTGATTAATCAATGAGTCGTTGCACAGCTAATAGCCTTAATTTGCCTTTAACATTTACAGAGATCATTACTATCGCAGCTCAACGCTGACGATGGCTTTGGGGAGGCCTTCACCCATCGTTAGACCTTTCGCGTCTCAAGCAGCTCAAGCCTCCTGTAAATCACGTGACTTCTGTGCTGCCACCCCCACCTCCCCTCGCCCCGCCCCCTGTGGAAACAGACGCCCGCTCCTCGAGACCCTGACGCAGCCTCTTCCTCCGTCCCTCTCCTCATCTCTCCTGACCACTGGGCTCCCGATTCTCCATCCCCCTCTCCACTCTTTCCCTCTTAATTCCTCATCCGTTCCTCTCTTTCTCTTCGCTCTCCCGTCCCTTTCACCTCCCCACCCCCCTACGCATTGCATCCTTGCCTCTACCCCTCCACCCCTCCTCCTTCCCGTGGTGGTTGTGCCAAGGGTACAACGATCCTAAGTTTGCCATGTGCACAGATATCTTTTTTTTTATCAACATCTGCTTTCACGTCTTCGGCACATGTTCGTGTACTTTTTTTCAAAAAAATAATAAACTTTGCGCGCAACTGAAACGCACTGTTCCGTGAAGAGGAAAGAAATATATATATATGAGCAGACAATATATCTCCTTCACACGTCCGTTTCTCCACGGAATAAATAAAGATATAAATGCACACATATATATATTACAAAAACGAATCAGCCGTTACGGCCTTCCTACTGGGAGTGCAGAAGTCCAGCAGCATTGAGCCAAGACAAGCACAACTCTGGAGGGGTTTCGACACACCGTGGCAGCAGCAGCAGCAGCAGTCAGCATGGTTCGAATCAATGCTGGTGAACTGCCAGATACATACTGGCAATGATGTAACTCTTACAATGGTATGTCCTAGTTGGACGTGGAATTGTATTCACGCTAATCTAACATTAAAAAAAACCTCTATTATGGATGATACTGGTCGCGAAAGCCTACGTGTTAAACCAAATTGCATACCGTATGTATATATCAAACTCTGAATAATGATTGGACTATGAGGCAATGCACAATGCCAAACTGTAGAGCGAACTTCATGTACTTCCCCCTGCATCTCCGCTAAGCAAGGTTGGCTACGTACGGCGCGAAAGAAGTTCAACGTACACACGTACACACGCAACGCGCGGTTTCCCGGCGAACACACACACACACCGCTAGGGTTGTACGTGCAACAACGGTAACCGGTAAAAACCGGTAACCGTATCGAGTCGCTGAGACTCATCAGCAGGGTCAGACAGCGCAGCAATAATAATAATACCAATGGTTACTTTGGAATGGTGCAATTGCGTGCGTGTGTGTGTACAAGGCAGTATTCGCTGTATAAACACATTGAGTCACGTAGGTAAAAATAAATAATAAAAATAAAAATAATAGAAATAATAATAGAAATACAATTATAAATCACGACGTTTCGGAGGCAACACAAGTCTCCGTCATCAGGTGGGACCGTCACAGCTAAATTTACGGTATCAAGTGAGGCAAAATTCCAAGAGACAAGATCTTAAATACAAGTTAAGGGGGAGAGGAGGGGGGAGGGGCTTATCTGAATGTGGTAGCCAATGAATGAAGCTTCAAATCTAGAATGGCAACCATCATTGAAGGAGTGGCTGACTGAATGGATGGCTGGCTGGAGTGGCTGAGTGACTGAGTGTCTGTCTGATTAGACATCTGATCGATTGGCTGGCTCAATGGTTGACTAGCTGGCTGGCTGAGAGTTTGGCAAAGCTACCCGAGTTGCTGTTTGTGGGACCGCTCGTGTGTCTGTGTTGCTGGCTGAGTGGTTGGCGAACTGGCTGGGTGTCTGGCTGGCTGGCTGAGTGAGTGATCTTACCGAGGGGTCCCGGCTGGATTTCTCGGCTGAGTGTCGCTGGCTGAGTGGCTAAGTGGCCTCCTCGTACCCACGAGGGCCGTCGAGTGTTTGGTACAGCACGAACACCTACATTAGACCACAAGCTGCGCTCCACTCGGAGTGATAATTGCTCTTTAAAAAAACGGTGTGCGTACACGTGGCGCGTCAAACACACGCTCAGGCGAATTCACACTCGCGCGCGCTCACTCACAGAGAGAGAGAGAGAGATATTTTTTAAATAAATAAAAAGCTTACGTGATGAACATGAACATTCCCCCTCGCCTCCGCACCCCACTGCGCATCTGATCGCTCCACTGCTGGAGGAGCGAGGTGCCTCCTCCTGCGCCGTGCCGGTCGCGTGGCTTACGTGGAGCGAATTTCGCCGGCACGCTGATCACTACGCGGTGGTTTAGCCGGAGAGGACACCCAGTAGTGGTAGGTTTTTACCCTTTTAACTGGGACAAAACTGACACCTTTATTCAAGGCATCATGTTTGCAATGACCACAACACAAGTAGTCAATAAAGCAAACAAAAAGAAGCAACTCTGATAAGGATAATAATATGCACTGTCCTTGAAGTTGATTGGCCCACACCCGCGACGGCTTTCTTTAGAGCCTAGTCCCCATTGGTGTAGGGCCAGATGACACCAGAAGGCGTACAACTTCAAGGACAGTGCATATTATTATCCTTATCAGAGTTGCTTCTTTTTGTTTGCTTTATTGACTACTTGCGTTGTGGTCATTGCAAACATGATGCCTTGAATGAAGGTGTCAGTTTTGTACCAGTTAAAAGGGTAAAAACCTACCATTATATTTTGCCACTGGTAAAAGAGATCTCATAGTATACCCAGTAGGTTTGTACAAATACGAGCAACGCGCTCGTCCACATTTGGCCGTGACCGTCCGTCTCTCCCTCCCTCCCTCCAGCCGTCCAGCCAGCCAGCCGGCCAAACTTTTCGTCGAATACAGTAGGATGTGGGAGCATAGAAGTGCGGTACAACATTGGATTGTGGATTTCCCTCCAGTTTCTCGCGGCGGAGTCCAACCCCCCCCCCCCCATTACCTCCCACAGCCCTACCCGTACCCCAACCCTACCCCCTCTCCTATCTCCCGTACCCCCCCCCCCCCGAATCCCGATGGCAATTTTTATTTATTTTTGGACTGTGGTCGCACCAACCGAGCTCCTGTCCAGGCGCGAACCTGCTTAGCTCCGCGTGATTCGGTAATTCGGTCGAATGCGCCTTCAGATGCGCTTCTGCGGACGTCTGGAACGCTCTTCCTTCCGACAGTAGGAAGCCGCGAGAGCAATGCGCTTTCAAATCTACGTTGACAAACGCATTTCTCTTTGAACTGCTTTTTTGTGTTTAGTTTGTTGTCCTTTCCCCAGCACGCACCTCCCATTAGCGGGGTTGGCGACGTACGGTGCGAAAGAAGTTCAACGTATATGCATACGAGTGATGGCAAAAAGCGAGCTAGCAATGCCCCGATAGTGCGTTGTCTTTGTGCTGCTCGCCTTTGGGCGTTCTCTGGTCTAAGACTGGTTGAGACTAGGCCCTAAATAAAGTTGCTGTGTCTGGTGTAGGCAAAATCAGTTTCAAATACAATGCCCATATAGATTATGAGCGCATGTTTGTTTTGCATGTTCACCATAAACACGTGTGGTTAATGCAGACTTGACTCCTTGAAAAAGGTTTCTATTTGGTGTTTGAACATCTTAATAACCTCTTCTTGGTTCTTTCGGTAAAGTCACGTAGAAGGGCAATAATAAAATAATAAAAATAAAACATTATAAAATACAACATATAAAATAATTGTTTATTTTTATTATTGTATTATTTCCCTTCTACGTGACTTTACCGAAAGAACCAAGAAGATGAATCCCTGCAGTCACGAAAGCTTTAAATCGAAATCTTAATAACCTGTTTTATTTCGCCATAAATGGTGCTATACATATTCTTATTTTCTTTGATACTTTGATGCTGGCAAAAAAAGGGTCCCATTCCTACACACACATTCGGTCATCACGACTATTAAGCGTGCGATATTTCCTGCGCTAACGATTATTGATCGTTCGTGGTCATTGATTCTAAGCTCAAGTCGGGTCGTGTAAGTGTGCGAACTGTCAAACCCCCCAATGCAGTGGTTCTTAACCGTGTTGGAGGTACTGAACCCCACCAGTTTCATATGCGCATTCACCGAACCCTTCTTAATTGGAAAAATAAAATATGATTTTTTCAAATTTAAAACATAGTTTTACTGGTGCACAATCATATGAGTCGGGTGTGTGTCTTAACCTCCGCCGAACCCCTGAGACTGACTCACCGAACCCCCTGGGGTTCGATCGAACCCAGGTTAAGAACCACTGCCCCAATGGCTTCTAACGTGTGGTGGTGGGCCCCCACACTCGCCTCTGAAAACACCAGAGGCTGCTATATTTGGCAGGGTGTCATCTCGATATATAATGTGTGTGTGCATTTTGAACTATATTACTCATTAATTCGCCAAGGGGTGGGAGCATAGCCTAACACCCCTGTAATCACCACCACCATCATCACCGCCGCTAAAGCGCTGTCAGAATGTGCGGCACGTGTTAGCGATTACCGGTGAAATATTAACGTGTAAATTAAATAGAGCGACGCACTTAATTTACAAATTAGCCTCGAACATTGTTTGAACAACAACAACAACAACAAAATAGACATCGCCAATACACGGCCCCCGTGTCAATTCCACTGCTGGATGACTTTTGCTACGAGTAACATGCCATTCCCCCATAGGACATAGTGCTAAGTGGTCGCTCGTCGATTTCTCTGCGCGCAGCTTAAACACTCATATATTTGGATGCAGCTTGACGAGGCGAGCAGTACGAGTACCACCTTTATGGGTCTGCGTTTTATTAGTGAAATGAATAGTTAGTTTCCCAATAGTGACTATTGAGTACCGGGCAAAGCCTTCAATAATCAAAAGTATTCCCACCCAATGCACTCAAGGCTTCAAATAGCATACTAAATGAGAACATAAAAAAGTTTTGCTCACTGGCTGGCTGGCTGGCTAGAGGGATGGACGGACGGTGCCGTCCAAGGGGCGTGCTGGATGCTATCTATAGTTAAACTTAACACACGTGTGCGGGAGAGAGTATAGGGAGAGAATAGGGAGAGAGAATAGGGAGAGAATAGAGAATAGAGAAAATAGGGAGAGCGAGAGAATAGGGAAAGAATAGAGAAAAGAGAGAATAGGGAGAATATTGTGCAGAAGGGACAATTGAGTGAACGGGATTAGAACTCCGCATTGTTTTTACTGCGGAATAGTGGAATCCCGTTCACGCGCCGGTTAACATTTGGGTACACCCACCGCAGGAGATGGAGCGAGGATAGATCACCGCCATCGTGGCTGGGGTGATCGAGACGCATTGCTGCCTTCGCGGTGGATAGATCCACGGCTTGATGATGAGAGCAGACGCTGTGGATGTATCGGAATGTGTTTTGGGTTTTTTTGTTAAAGGAAGGGGTTCACACCTAAGTGCTCACGTTTATTTGTTTAACTTTCAAGTTTATTTTGGTTTAACCAGGTGAGGATGACTAAAGAATGCAACCGCGTAGGGAGCAGGAGGAGGTGGTCGATATCATTTGCATGCAACCGGTTGCGTGCAACTCAATCGCGTGCAATGTACTTGTTGGACGTGCCTGCCAAAAGGTTGTGTGAAACTCAATCGCTTGTAATGTACACGGTGGACGTGGGTGCCAACCGGTTGCGTGCAACTGAACCGGTTGCGTGCAACTGAACCGGTTGCGTGCAACTGAACCGGTTGCGTGCAACTGAACCGGTTACGTGCAACTGAACCGGTTGCGTGCAACTGAACCGGTTGCGTGCAACTGAACCGGTTGCGTGCAACTGAACCGGTTGCGTGCAACTGAACCGGTTGCGTGCAATTGAACCGGTTGCGTGCAACTGAACCGGTTGCGTGCAACTCAACCGGTTTCGTGCAACTCAACCGGTTGCGTGCAACTCAACCGCGTGCAATGCATGTGGTTGACGTGTCTGCAAACCGGTTGCGAGCAGTTGCGCAGTGCAATTTATAGCGACGTGTTTCATCACGTGGCCACATCTGCTGAGCCTGATTGCAAACTCAACACATTCACCAAGGGGAAAAAATATATATATTGCAGTAGGTGAAGTTTCAGGCAGTGCCCCTATTTCATGAGTGCAGTACGTAAACAGAAAACTACAGGGACACCTCAACTTATGAACGAGTTTGGTTCCAGAGGTCTGTTCGTAAATCGATTTGTTCATAAGTCCAACTTTACTCCTGTCGATTCCAAACATGTTGTACGGCATGTACACTAAACACGGGGAATGGCTTTAAACGTTGTATAATCTCATGTAGATGTAGATGCCACTGGTTCTTCACGTTCTGTGGATGTAGAGGCCACTGGTTCTTCATATTTTGCGGATGTAGATGCCACTGGTTCTTCATGTTCTGTGGATGTAGAGGCCACTGGTTCTTCATGTTTTGCGGATGTAGATGCCACTGGTTCTTCATTTTGTGTGGATGTAGATGCCACTGGTTCTTCATGTTCTATATATGTATATGCCACTGGTTCTTCATGTTCTGCAAATGTAGATGTCACTGGTTCTTCATGTTCTGTAGATGTAGATTCCACTGGTTCTTCATGTTCTGTAGATGTAGATGCCACTGGTTCTTCATGTTCTGCAGATGTAGATGCCACTGGTTCTTCATGTTCTGCAGATGTAGATGCCACTGGTTCTTCATGTTCTGTAGATGTAGATGCCACTGGTTCTTCACTTTCTGCAGATGTAGATGGCACTGGTTTTTCATCTTCTGCAGATGTAGATGCCACTGGTTCTTCACGTTCTGCAGATGTAAATGCCACTGGTTCTTCACTTTCTGCAGATGTAGATGGCACTAGTTCTTCATCTTCTGCAGATGTAGATGCCACTGGTTCTATACGTTCTTTAGATGTAGATGCCACTGGTTCTTCACGTTCTGCAGATGTAGATGCCACTGGTTCTTCACTTTCTGCAGATGTAGATGGCACTGGTTCTTCATCTTCTGCAGATGTAGATGCCACTGGTTCTATACGTTCTGCAGATGTAGATGCCACTGGTTCTTCATGTTCTGCAGATGGAAATGCCACTGGTTCTTCATGTTCTGTAGATGTAGATGCCACTGGTTCCTCACATTCTGCAGATGTAGATGCCACTGGTTCTTCACTTTCTGCAGATGTAGATGGCACTGGTTCTTCACGTTCTGCAGATGTAGATGCCATTGGTTTTTCATGTTCTGTAGATGCCACTGGTTCTTCATGTTCTGCAGATGTAGATGCCACCGGTTCTTCACGTTCTGCAGATGTAGATGCTACCACCGCCATCTCTTTCGCGGTAGTCGAACTTACGACTCTCGATCCGAATGGGCAAACTGGGCATGCGGAGAGGTTTGTTCGCATCTCTGAAAGTGCCTAAGTCGAATGTTCGTAAGTAGAAGAGTCCCTGGACATCATTGGTTGTTCCAGTGGTGAAATGTGTGGGTGTGGGAGGAGACGCTAATCAGCAGCGTGGACTGCTGCGCGACCGCTCAGCTCCGACGTGGGACAAAGCGGGTTGCAGGCGACTTAAGTCGCGTGGTTTTCTGGGACGCGACAGATCCACCCCCCCCACCCCGCCCGCCATCGGATTCACGATGTGCAGCCACGCGACGCGCGGTCGCAGTACGTCGAGCGGTGTTGCGTGCTGGCCTGCGCGCTGAGGTTTTTGCAGACGCACTGAGCCAACGGGGGTGTGGGGAAGGGGGTGGTTACTGATCCGGGTTAACTGCCAATTACCCCGGGCAGATGTGTTCGCTTGTGTACAGAACTGTGAGTGTGGATGTGTGTGGATGTGTGTGTGTGTGTGTGTCTGTCTGTCAAGGCGATGCGGGGTGATGTTTGTTTGTATTTGTACAGGACTGTGAGTGTGTGTTTGGGGAGCGGTGGCGACCCAAGTTCAATTCCTGCTCGAGGGCAACGTCAGCGACGATTACAACGAGCCTGTCTTTGGCCTCCCCGAGGTCGACTCAGCCTTAAACGAGTACCCGGTGCGGTGTGTTAACATCGCCACTGGGGAGACAAAGGCGGTCGGGCGTGGTGCTGGCCACCCACACCCCCTCGTGTGCTGTGCCGACCTTCGTAGGTGCTACTCGCTAAACAGCACTTGCCCCGACCGTCTGTTAGAGGCTGTACGGGTGAGCTTTGTCTCTAAATATCTGACTGTGTGTTCAGTGTCCTGTGTGTGTGTGTGTACGTGTGTGTGGGGAGCGGTAGTGTAGCGGTTAGCGCGGTGCGCTACGAACCCGGCGACCCGGGTTCGATTCCCGCTCACGGCCAACACCCAGTGACGATTATCTGAACCGGTCCTGGGCCTCCCCTAGGTCGACTCAGCCTCATATGAGTACCTGGTGCGGTGTGTAAACATCGCCACTAGGGAGACAAAGGCGGCCGGGCGTGGTGTTGGCCACCCACCCTTTCGTGTGCCGTTTTTTTCCTTCATAGGTGCTCGCTAACAGCACTTGCCCCGACAGTCTGTTAAGGCTATACGGGGGGCTCTTTGTCTTTGTGTGTTAGTATTGATTTGGGGAGCGGTTGCGCAGTGGAAATTTTGGCAAATTGCATTTATTTTGCCCCCCCCCCCCCCCCCGACAAACGTTTTAAACTCAAGGCGATGCCCCCCACTATTAACCCGCTCGCTGGCTTTGGTCGCTTTTTGTCAGCTTTGGCGTCACACTCTGCTTGGAATGTGAGTCATTTTACTCTGGCTCGCCGCTGGTATCCTTGAACGATTATACTTATAATTAATATTGTTGTTGTTATCATCATCATCATACTCGTTCATTCGGCGTTCGGAAAACGAGAACTTAAAATTGAAAAAAAAATTCAACGGAATGTAAAGCGAGGATTACGTTTTGGGAAATGTCCATGGCGATCCATTTGTAGATACCCCACTGGCTTCTAAATGACCAATTGTTTGTTTATTTATTCCTCAAAATGAAACAAATTAAATTATTTGGCGGTGGTGATGCCGCCGCTGTCGCTTTGGCAGTGGTTCACATGCACATGTCAACAAAACTAAAACAACTTTAGAAACAATCGGTGTGCTATGAAGAAGAGCCATTGCTCGAAACGTCGCATGTTTTGTATATATCATGTCCCTTTAATACCACAGTGTTATTGACTGGCGTGTTGAGTGTTGTTGTTAATTGTACTTGTGCGCCACTGCCAACGCAGTAGCAACACCACTGAATAATTTGTTAATTTTAAAGAAATACTGTACTAAAAAAGTCATACTTCAATATGGGTATCTATAAATGGATCAACACGTACTACGGCTCGGCAATAGCGCGTTAGGGGAGCCACGACCGCTGATCACGACCGCATAAGTTCGACACCGACTCCAGGCGAAATAAAAACACAAAATATCCACAGCAAAATACGACACCGATACCTTCACGCAATGTGGATGTATCGCATAAATACGGCTTGCGTGTGATTATTTCATGAAGAAGGGCCTTCGCCCGAAACGTCGCCCACGATATATACTTTGACGAAAGCGGTTTTGGGTTTGGGGAGGGGGGGATTGAAGCCGGGTAAATAATTTTAGAGAGTAACGGGGGGGGGGGGGGGGGCAGAGGGAGGGTGTGACTCGTGTTAAACACGAGTCGCAAACCACCCGCAAGTTTGATGCGCCAAGCAAGCTGATAAAGACGGCAGATTGTGTTGGTTGTGGTGTGCGCTATATTGTACCAGGTGTAACGATCTAATTATTATTTCGCCAGGTAAGGCCCACTTGAGCAATGGGGCTCATATTCAGAAGCCACCTGGCGATCACGAAATAATATTAATAATAGATCAGTGAAACGGCGTATCACGTGGAGAGTTCTGGCAGCCACGTACTCTAAACGCGCGACGTTGATTCTAAATGTGGATGTACAATCCACGCGACCATGGGGAGAAGATGTAAACTCCAAATATGCAGGCGTCAGAGTGGGGTTCGAACTTACGAGCCTGCTGTGTACCTGGCGAGGTTGTTAACATCTCGCCACCGTGGCGACCACATCGACTGTCGGCCAGTGCCGGATGAGGCTAGTGCTGGGCCTTTAGCATATGTTATAAAGGGGCCCTAAATAAAAAAAAATTAAATAAAATAACATTTTAACTTGCATAGTAAAGTAATTGTATTTTTTCACTTGCTATACAGCCAGATAATGCGACAAATCGCTAACCTTAAACACCCGGTCGTTCATAAAAGTTGAAGGCGGTATAGTACTATAGTAATAGAGCGAGTGCAGAATCACTGAAGCGGAAATGATAGCTTGAAAGCATTTAGCGCGGGGCCTTTGAAAGTGCGGGGCCCGAAGCTACATATGCAAATACTTTTGCCCCTACGATAATCCGTCACTGCAAGTGCTATTAGCCAGCACCATAAGCAAACACAACAACAACAACAACCGCCGTTCCCCACTCAGTGGCGGTGACGTCACCACGCGGCGCTCGTGCCAGGCCAGGTGCACTTTCATTGCAGAATCAAACAAAGACAAAGGTTCCCCCCGTATAGCCTGAGCAGACTTTTGTGGCAAGTGCTGTTAGCAAGCACTGATAAAGACAGGCAGAGCACACGAGGGGGTGGGTGGGCAGCACCACGCCCGGCCGCCTTTGTCTTCCCCCCAGCAGCGATGTTTACACACCGCACCGGGCACTCATGTGAGGTTGAGTCGACTTAGGGGAGGCCCAGGACTGGTTCAGATAATCGTCACTGGCGCTGGTGGTCGTGTGCGGGATCCGATTCGAGTCGCTGGTGCACTATAACACAGTCAAATGTCCCGTCTACGATTTTAAAAACGGACTTTTACAAGGACTCTACCCTTTAATTCTAACTTAGCGCTGTTGCGTTTAATTATTCACAGGAATCGAGTTGTCCGTGAATAGTGCTAACCCTAATCTCTCTCTATTATTTACGAGATCAGTGTTGGTGTCCCATCGAAGTGTGCTCCGGTTAATCACACGAACATCCACCGAGACAAAGATCCCCCATATAGTCTTTAACAGGCTGTTGGGGCAAGTGCTGTTAACGAGCACAGGTGAATAGCCAGCACGGTACAACTTGGCCAAGGGTGGCCAACACCACGCCCGGCCGCCTTTGTCTCACCAGTGGCCATGTTTACACACCGCGCCACGTACCCATTCGAGGCTGAGTCGACCTAGGGGAGGCCCAGACAATCGTCACTGGTGTTGGCCGTCAGTGGGAATCGAACGCGTGTCGCCGGGTTCTAAACGTTACACTACCCCCCCCCACCCCACGCACACGCGCGCACACACAATTCAATCGAACACGCGCACTCAGCAGTATCTCTACACTTGCTCATTTTTGTTTATTTCTTCCCGTACGCGGTAATCACTCGTGCGCCCGTGTGAAAAATGTCGTTGTCGTCCAGCGCATTCGCCTCAACCAAACACACGACCATCGGCCACACATTCCAACACGAGCACTTGTCACCAACTCAAGCTCGTCTACCGTGTAGTCGTCATCGTCATCGTCAGCCATGCTCGATCCACAACTGGATGAAGGCATCTCTCCCAAGCAGCCGCGACCTCTAACGATCCCGGCGATCTCATTCATACTCCACCTCGCACCTTGACACGCGAGCTGACTGCATCGCTCCATCTCCTCTGCGAACGTTCCTCTCAGATGCGTGCCATTCCTTGGCCGCCCATCATCATCATCATCCCTTCTAGCCGTGACGCCTCCTGCCCAAGCCCGTATTGAATGAGTTTAGCAATGCATTCGTCCTGCGCGCTCTCTTTAAACCACGTGTTCCTCTTTTCATCTCTCGATGTGAGACGGAAAGTGGAACCCGCTTCTCTGCGCGCGTTTCAGTTTCATTTCATTTTTTTTCCGTAATTTGCAGCGTAGTTCTCTGAACCAAATGTCCTAACAGTCAGTGCGCCCGTGTGGGAGCGGTGGCGCAGTGGTTAGCGAGCTGCGTGCGCTACGAACCCGGCGACCAGAGTTTGTTTCCCGCTCACGACCGCAAACGCGAGTGACGATTATCTGAAAAGAGTACCTGGTGTGGTGTGTAAACATGGCCACTACGGAGGCAAAGGCGGCCGGGCGTGGTGCTTGTCAACCGTCCCCTCGTGTGCCGTGCCGGCCTTCATAGGTGGTCTCCAACAGCACTTGTGGCAAATGTCTCGTCAGAGTATATGGAGATGGTTGTCTTTCTCTTTGCTTGCAACGTGAGTCCAAGCACAGTTAACAACAGCTTAACACATTCGTCAATAACAACACCGTGGCCTTAACAGGGTAAATAATTGATATATAAATTAGATGCGACGTTTCAGGCAATGGTCCTTTTTCATAGCACATTGTCTCGTTGTCTTCCGAACCTCCAACTTCGGAAGGCAGCATCCCGCGGTTGCGAGATGTTAACTGCCTCGCCTGGTATACAGGAGGTCGTGGGTTCGATCCCAACGCTGACGCCTGCTGCTGTATATTTAGAGTCTGCGTGTCTCTCTCATCATCATCATCATCACGGTGTGGCGAGGATATGTTAACTGCCTCGCCTGGTATACAGGAGGTCGTGGGTTCGATCCCAACGCTGACGCCTGCTGCTGTATATTTAGAGTCTGCGTGTCTCTCTCATCATCATCATCACGGTGGCTAGGATATGTTAACTGCCTCGCCTGGTATACAGGAGGTCGTGGGTTCGATCCCAACGCTGACGCCTGCTGCTGTATATTTAGAGTCTGCGTGTCTCTCTCATCATCATCATCATCACGGTGGGCTAGGATATGTTAACTGCCTCGCCTGGTATACAGGAGGTCGTGGGTTCGATCCCAACGCTGACGCCTGCTGCTGTATATTTGGAGTCTGCGTGTCTCTCTCATCATCATCATCACGGTGGCGAGATGTTAACTGCCTCGCCTGGTGTACAGGAGGTCGTGGGTTCGATCCCAACGCTGACGCCTGCTGCTGTATATTTGGAGTCTGCGTGTCTCTCTCATCATCATCATCATCACGGTGGCGAGGATATGTTAACTGCCTCGCCTGGTATACAGGAGGTCGTGGGTTCGATCCCAACGCTGACGCCTGCTGCTGTATTTTTGGAGTCTGCGTGTCTCTCTCATCATCATCATCACGGTGGCTAGGATATGTTAACTGCTTCGCCTGGTATACAGGAGGTCGTGGGTTCGATCCCAACGCTGACGCCTGCTGCTGTATATTTGGAGTCTGCGTGTCTCTCTCATCATCATCATCATCACGGTGGCTAGGATATGTTAACTGCCTCGCCTGGTATACAGGAGGTCGTGGGTTCGATCCCAACGCTGACGCCTGCTGCTGTATATTTGGAGTCTGCGTGTCTCTCTCATCATCATCATCACGGTGGCTAGGATATGTTAACTGCTTCGCCTGGTATACAGGAGGTCGTGGGTTCGATCCCAACGCTGACGCCTGCTGCTGTATATTTGGAGTCTGCGTGTCTTTCTCATCATCATCACGGTGGCTAGGATATGTTAACTGCCTCGCCTGGTATACAGGAGGTCGTGGGTTCGATCCCAACGCTGACGCCTGCTGCTGCTGTATATTTGGAGTCTGCGTGTCTCTCTCATCATCATCATCATCATCACGGTGGCTAGGAGATGATAACTATCTCGCCTGGTATACAGGAGGTCGTGGGTTCGATCCCAATGCTGACGCCTGCTGCTGTATATTTGGAGTCTGCGTGTCTCTCTCATCATCATCACGGTGGCTAGGATATGTTAACTGCCTCGCCTGGTATACAGGAGGTCGTGGGTTCGATCCCAACGCTGACGCCTGCTGCTGCTGTATATTTGGAGTCTGCGTGTCTCTCTCTCTCCGTGGTCGCGTGGATTTGTCTCCGTGTCGTCCGGTTTTTGTTCCCCCACCACGCGTTTCGAGTATTTGGCTTTCCACGTGGTGATGATCCACTTCGGTTGAGCTATCATTTGTGATCGCCAGGTCGCTTCTGAATAAAAAGATATATATATAGTTGAGTGCGTCTTATCTGGTAAAATATCAATCGTGTGCAGTTTATAGGTCGTGGGTTCGATCCCAACCCTGGCGCCTGCTGTATATTTGGAGTCTCTCTCTCGTCTCGCGCCACGTGGATTTTTCTCCAGGTCGTCCGCTATCCCCCCCCCTCTCCTCCACGTTCACAATCGACGTCACGCGTTTAGAGTATTTGACAGCGATTATTTTTCCAGGCGATGATAATCCACTTCGGTTGAGCTGTCATTTGTGACGGGCAGCTTCGCTTCTGAAACCAAAAAAAAAATAGAAAGAGCTATCCACCTGGTAAAAGTTTACTAACGAACAAAAATGTTGTTGAGTTTTATAGTTTCGGGGGTTCTCATCACGAGGAGCCCGCAATCGGAAGCGTGTCTCCGAGAGGGAGGCATCCGCTCTCCAGAGCCCCGCATTGCATCAACATCGCCGCTGCCCCCGTCGCCCGCTAACAGATTGCGTTCCACACTTTTAATTCCACGTCAATTTCCTCTCCGTCGCTTTTTTTCCTCTCCCTCCCTCCCTCTCTCGGAGGTCGAGGCGGAGATTAGCGGTAATCTATGGCTGCTGCTGCCGAGGGGGGGGGGCGGGCGTGATTGGGTGGCTGTGTGGGTGTGGGGGAGGGGGTGGTCAATGGGGTATGATGCGGGGGGGGGGGGGGGGACTTGTGGTGATAGGGTTGAGGTAGGTGGTGGTGGGAGGTAGTTGGAGGGAGGAGGGTAGGTGGAGGTGGTGGCGGTGGGGCGGGGGGGGGGTGGGGGAGGGGGTAGGTGTAGGTGGTGTGGAGGGGGTAGGTGGACGGAGGATAGGTGGAGGGGGAGGCGCGGGGGTACATGGGGGTGGTGGGGAGGGGTAGGTGGGGGTGGTGAGGAGGGGGTAGGTGGACTGAGGGTAGGTGGAGGGGGTGGGGGTAGGTGGAGGTAGTGGGGCGGGGGTAGGTGCATGGAGGGTAGGTGGTGGGGAGGGGTAGGTGGACGGAGGGTAGGTGGTGAGGAGGGGTAGGTGGGGGTGGTGGGGAGGGGTAGGTGGGATTGGTGGGGAGGGGTAGGTGGAGGGGGTGGGGAGGGGTAGGTGGGGGTGGTGGGGAGGGGTAGGTGGGATTGGTGGGGAGGGGTAGGTGGAGGGGGTGGGGAGGGGTAGGTGGGGGTGGAAGGGAGTGCTAATGGACGAGCTGAGAGACGAGTTGGGTGATATATCGCGTTGATACCCTCCTTCCACCCGCTCGACGATTCGACTATTTATCGCAATTCAGCACATTCGTCAAGGACACTGTGACATTGAAATACATATATAAGCTGCGACGTTTCTGGCAATGACCCTTCTTCATATGAAGAAGGGCTGTCTGTTGAGTGTTGTTATTTCTGTTTGTGCGCCGCTGCCAACGCCTAGCAGGAGCAAGCGTCGTCAAATCACTTTGATCAATTATCCCGCTTCGATCGCAATCATCGAAATCAAACGGACGCGCGGGCGACGTGCGCGCATCGATCTCATCGCGACGGGCGCACTCGCCTCGGTTAGCAACTCGTAGTCGCGGCGTCCCATCCAGCAGGGCTGGAGAGCGAACACGTCGCGCAGAAAAAAAAAACACCGTGGCGTCTTTGCTTCGAGAGCGAAAACAAATACACACACAACAACAACAAAAAAACACCATTTTAATTTTCAATATTTCGGGCCTCGAAACCTCCAGCGGGCAAAACAAAAAGAAACCTACAGCCCGACGGTCCAGATTGCTTTCAGGATCTCCCGCTACACGATGACGTACCAATGACCCAACGCTCTCCTCCTTATCGTCGGTGAACCGAGTAATTCGCCGCTGTTGGAGCGTGACGCCAAAGCCGATGGGACACGGAGCCAAAGGGCCGTCGTTGCTTCTGGGGGTCAGAGTCGTCTCAACCCTCCTGGTTGTCTGCCCTTGCAAGAGCCGGTGGTGGAAAAACCCTCCAAACACACACATACATTTGATCATCATCATCTTCATAATCACAAGCCATGATCTATCCACTGCTGGATTGAGCTCACCCGCAAGCGGCGGAGTGAAGGCCGAATGAAAGTGATGGTTCGTCAGCCATCAAATGAGCACCTCGTGCGATGCGTAAACATCGCCACTGGGAAGACAAAGGCGGCCGGGCGTGGTACTGGCTACCCATCCCCCCTCGCGTACCGTGTCGGTCTTCATAGGTGCTCGATAACAGCACTCGTCTCAACAGTCTGTTAAATGCTATACGGGGGATCTGTGTCTGTGTTAGTGTTGACCGAGACCAAAGCGAGAGAGGGCTTAAACACACAGACACGCGAATCTTGTCGCGTGTGTCACGCCTGAATTGACCTTGGTGATCATAATGATGGTGGAGGCTTGGGGCGGCCTTCATCCAGCAGTAAATTGACCCGTGGCTGATGACATTTTGAAGCATGTCATCTCTGCCTGTTGTCTGATTATATTGAAATGATTATACGGGCTTGAGCGGTAGCCCCGCAGCTCGCTTTCGATTCACGGCCACGGTTAACATCAGGCGCGACCGCCTTTGTCTCTCCACACCAGGTACTCATTCGAGGCTGAGTCGACCTTGTTGAGGCCCAGGAACCGGTTCAGATAATCGTCACTGGGTGTTGCTGGCCCTTAGCCGGAATCCAACTCGAGTCGCCGGGTTCGTAGCGCAGCGGAGTGCTAATCACTACGCTACCGCTCCCCCCACTATATGGACCAAAAAAGACAAAGATCCCCCGTATAGCTGTGACAGACTGTTGGGGCAAGTGCTGTTAGCGAGCACCTACGAAGGCCGGAACGGCACACGAAGGGGTGGGTGGCCAGCACAACGCCCGACCGCCTTTGTCTCCCTGGTGGCGATGTTTACACACCGCACCAGGGACTCATTTGAGGCTGAGTCGACCTATGCGAGGCCCAGATCCGGTTCAGATTATCGTCACTGGTTGCTGGCCGTGAGCGGGAATCGAACTCGGGCCGCCGGGTTCGTAGCGCAGCGTAGCGCTAACCGCTGCCCCACCGCTCCCCACTATATCGGCCACACACATTGGCAGGCGCGCGCGCACACACACACGCACCTATACAGTGTACCTATCTACCCTACCCGTCTACACACACACACGTGTGCGCGCGCGCGTGTGTGTGTGTATATATAAAGGCTGTCGGGCCTATTACCCCGCGAGTGTGATGGACGATTTCGCGCTCACGATATACACCCGCGGTGGGTGATCGTTTTTATTAATAGTGCATTGGGGAGGTTGCTTCGTAACCCTCGCTAGCGTGGGAATGTGGGGGGGCTGGTGGGGGTGGGTGGAAGGGGTGGGGGGGGGGTAGTGGGTGGGGGGGGCAGGGAGATGGAGGGGGTAAGTGGAAAATGGGAGCGGTATAAAATAAAATCGTGTTTCATATGGGCAGGGGGAGCGGTGGCGCAGCGGTGAGCGCACTGCGCCACGGAAATCCACCCGCGGTGAGCTGAGTTCGATCCCTAGTACACACACACACACAAAGCGAGTTCTAGGAGCCGTAGCGGATCAGTACGTCAACGTATTTACAACGCACGTGATGTTTATGTGTTGAGGAGCGGTGGCGCAGCGGTGAGCGCACCGGGCTGTGGATTTGGCTGTCCGAGTTCAATTCCCGGAGACGGATAACGTCAGCTGGCGAGTCATTTAATCTTAGCCGGGCGCGGTCAACCCTTTCACCAACCAACTACTGACCAGCGCGGTGAAGTATGGTCAAACAGTCCCCATGACCGCAATGACCAGTGGTGTACAAAGATAAAGGTCCCTCCGTATAGCCTTAACATGCTGCTGGTGCAAGTGCTGTTAGCGAGTAGCACCTATGAACGTGGGCACGGCACACGAGGGGGGTGAGTGGCCAGCAACCACGCCCGGCCGCCTTTGTCTCCCCCCCTCCCAGTGGCGCTGTTTTACACTTTGCACCAAGTAACCGCTTGAGGCTGAGCAGACCTAGGGGAGACCAGGACCGGTTCAAGTGGTGTACATACACACAAGCAGCTACACATTGAGGTGGAGGGTGATCATGATGATGATCGGGCGACAGGCGAGGAGCAGATCAACACCGCGCCGTGTCAAATGCAGGAGATCAGACAGCAGACGGAGACACGCATGAGACGGACAGACCTCTTTACAGACAACTCCACCTTTGTTAAATGTGTAATATTCGTCGTCGTCTGATCGCGGGGTTGGGACTCATGAGACACCACCGCCTTCGTGTTGGAGGCAGAGGATACAACGAGACAAAGACAAAGGCCCCCTTCTCCCCCGTATAGCCTTTGACAGACTGCTGGGGCAAGTGCTGTAGGCGAACAGCACCTACGAAAGCCGGCACAGCCACCCCCACTCCCTCGTGTGCCGTGCCGGCCTTCGCAGGTGCTGCTAGCCAACAACACTTGCCCCGACAGTCTGTTCTTTTGTCTTTGTGTGGTCCAGGGCCTCACCCTAGGTCGACTCGGCCTCAAAATGAGTAAACATGGTCACTAGGGGAGACAAAGGCGGCCGGGCGTGGTATTGACCACCCACCTCCAAAAAGTTTGCGAAGGCTGTATACGCGGATTATGTTTTTTGTGTGTGTGATCAGCATGGGTATGTGTGTGTGTGTGTGTCAGCATGGGTGTGTGTGTGTCAGCATGGGTGAGTGTGTGTCAGCATGGGTGAGTGTGTGTGTGTCAGCATGGGTGAGTGTGTGTGTGTCAGCATGGGTGTGTGTGTCAGCATGGGTGAGTGTGTGTGTGTCAGTTTGGGTGAGTGTGTGTGTGTGTCAGCATGGGTGAGTGTGTGTGTGTGATCAGCATGGGTGAGTGTGTGTGTGTGTGTCAGCATGGGTGAGTGTGTGTGTGTGTGATCAGCATGGGTGAGTGTGTGTGTGTGTCAGCATGGGTGAGTGTGTGTGTGTGATCAGCATGGGTGAGTGTGTGTCTGTGATCAGCATGGGTGTGTGTGTGTGTCAGCATGGGTGAGTGTGTGTGTCAGCATGGGTGAGTGTGTGTGTGTGTCAGCATGGGTGTGTGTGTGTCAGCATGGGTGAGCGTGTGACCAGCAATCTTTAAGGCTTTATAAGTGGTGGATGTGGGGGGTGGTGGTATTTGTTTCAATGTGTGAGCGTGTGCGCGTATCGTTAAACACAACAGGCAATCGTTCTCGTTGTGTTGACGTGTCAACCGGTCTATCTCCCTCCCTCCACCCCTCTCCCTCTAGGTGGAAGATGCCGTCAACTTGAATCTTGTGGATCAATCGGTCATCAAGAAAGGTGAGGGCGCTGCTGTGTTTTGTGTGTGTGTGTCCTGCCTAGGTCGACTCAGCCTCAAATGAGTGCCCGGTGCGGTGTGTAGTGAACATCGCTACTGGGGGAGACAAAGGCGGTCGGGCGTGGTGCTGGCCACCCACCCGTGCCGGCCTTCATAGGTGCTCGCCCAACAGCACTTGCCCCAACAGTCTGCCAAGGCTCTCTGGGGGATCTTTGTCGTTGTGTGTGTCGAGTGGTGGCGCAGTGGTTAGCGCACTGCGCTACGGACCCGGGCGATAGAAAGTTCCAATTCCGTTCACGGATACTATCAGTGACGAATATCTAAGTACCGGTGCTGGGCCCCTCCTAGATTGACTCAGCCTTAAACGAGTACCCGGAGCGGTGTGTTAACGTAAGCATTGCGAAAAGGCGGCCAGCACAACCGGACGTGGTATTGGCCGCTCACTCCCTCGTGTGCCCCGTCGATTATTTTAATAGCTGCTCGCTAACAGCACTTGTCGCACCCGTCTGTTCAGGCTATCCGGGAGATATTTGTCTTTGTGGACTTCTACAGCTGTTCGCGAACAGCACTTGCCCCTGCAGCCTGCGTAGGCTGTACGAGGACGGCGAGAGGGGGGGGGGGACGCGTGGGGTCTCTGTCTTTGTGTGCGTCAGTCACGCCGCAACCTCATGGATGGTTGTCCCCGAACCGTCATAGCTTGCGGGGTGGAGTTTACTTAGTTTTTCTCTCCAGCGTCTACCTAAAAGAGCACGCAATTAGCGGGGGGGGGGGGGGTTCCACGCCCAATCGCAGGCTCATCAAATCGACCCGGGGAAATGTCTCTGCCCCGTTTCATTCGTTCGCCCTCAATGCCACTTGCTTCCATGAACGTAACGGCTGCTTGCAAGCGCCCCCTTCGCCAGTCGACCGGTGAGTCTTGCGATTCACGTGGTCGTCGTTCCAACCCCCCTCCTCCATGCTGGGATCCGGCTGCTGATGCTGTCACCCATCGTAGAGTGTCAACACAGATTCGGAGGAACGCTGTTGCTGCTGCTGCTGCTGCTGTTGCTGCTGCTGCTGTTGCTGCTGTTGCTGCTGCTGCTGTTGCTGCTGCTGTTCTCTAACAACCGAGTGGGACAACGCGGTCGTCCGGAATAATAAATGGGGCCATCACAGTGTCGAGATGTTAACTACCTCGCCTGGGGCACGGGAGGTCGTGGGTTCGATCCGCGACCCTGACGCCTGCTGCTGTATATTTGGAGTTTGCGCGTGTCTCTCTCTCTCCCCGTGTTGAGAATCACGCGTTTAGACTATTTGGCTGCCACGAATGTCCACGTGACAAGCCATGTCCACGTGACAAGCCACTTTCGTTGACCCTTCATTCTAGACAGCCAGATCCGCCTCCACTGCGTGGAGCCGCCGATTGCGCAATTGCTCGCAACTTCGTTTTGCAGAGATGTCCACAAAGACACTTTTCAATTGCACGCAGCAGAGTTGCCCTACAACTGATCTCTCCGTCGACTTAAAGTCACGGTCTAACACGCAGGAGTCGGCTGTCGCGAACAATATTACTTCTAATATATATAACTACAATAATAAGCCAATACTGTGTGTGTCCCACGCGTGACGTCACTCCACATGAGGCCCACCCCTCCCGCGTGACCACCATCATCACCATCATCATCATCATCACCATCATCATCATTATCATCACCATCATCATCACCATCATCATCATCACCACCACCATCATCATCATCACCATCATCATCACCATCATCATCATCATCACCACCACCATCATCATCATCACCATCATCATCATCATCACCATCATCATCATCACTATCATCATCATCACCACCATCATCATCATCACCATCATCATCATCACCACCACCATCATCATCATCACCATCATCATCATCATCACCATCATCATCACCACCACCATCATCATCATCACCATCATCATCATCACCACCACCATCATCATCATCACCATCATCATCATCATCACCATCATCATCACCATCATCATCACCACCATCATCATCATCACCACCATCACCACCACCATCATTATCACCACCATCATTATCACCACCACTATCATCATCATCACCACCATCACCACCACCATCATTATCACCACCATCATTATCACCACCACCATCATCATCATCACCACCATCACCACCACCATCATCACCACCATCATTATCACCACCACTATCATCATCATCACCACCATCACCACCACCATCATTATCACCACCATCATTATCACCACCACCATCATCATCACCACCACCATCATCACCATCATCACCATCATTACCACCATCATCACCACCATCACCAACATCATCATCATCACTACCATCATCATCATCGTCATCACGTAAGCCATTCAGTTGCATGCAACCAAGGTGCAATACAACCGATCGCTCCGGTAATTAAATCGGCTGAAGCCATTAAGTTGCAGGCAACCAACTCGTCCAACGAAATCGATCGCTCGGGTAGTGGACGCTGTCTTTCCGACAGACCTGCTCTTCACCTGAAGACGGCTGCTTGCGTTGTGGCCGAAACGTCGTGAGAATTGTATTTTATTATGTTTCATTTTTATTATTTTATTATTTCCCTTCTACGTGACTTTACCGAAAGAACCAAGAAGATGAATCCCTGCAGTCACGAAAGCTTTAAATCGATATTTAGTGGAATCGACTTAAGCCATTAGGTTGCATGCAACCAACTCGTGCAACGCAATCGATCGCTCGGGTAGTGGTATCGACTTCGACGCACGCAGCCCCAAGTTGCTGGGATGAGGACGCCGCTTTAAATGAGCCACGCGTCGACCGCCAGTGCCTCGTGTCCCTTTAAGAGCAGCGCGTGGCGGCGCCTTCACAGCCAATCGGCAGGCCGTGACCCGCGGAGACGCGAGATGAATGAGTGGGAGGGGTGGGGAGGCAGGGGGAGTGGGAGGGGTGGGGAGGGGAGGGGTGGTGAAGGAGGGGGGGTGGGGAGGGAGAGGTGGTGAGGGAGGGTAGTGGGAGGCGTGGTGAGGGAGGGTAGTGGGAGGCGTGAGGAGGGAGGGGAGAGGGAGGGGTGGGGAGGGAGGGGAGAGGGAGGGGTGGGGAGGGGAGGGGTGGGAAGGGAGGGGAGAGGGAGGGGTGGGGAGGGGAGGGGTGGGGAGGGAGGGGAGTGGGGGGGTGGGGAGAGGGGAGGGGGGCTGGAGGAATGGAGGATGAGACGAGAGAGAGAGGGAGCCGGAGAGAGGGCTCTGACTAACCGCCGCATTTCCTTCCTTCCTGCTGACAATTGCCCCTCGTTCCTTCTAAGTATCCCCCACCCACTTACCCCCCTACCTCCACCCACCAAACCCCTAACAAACCCCTTCCTCCTACTCTCCATTTGCCTGCCCATGCAGTTGCGTTCGGCTTTAAAATCCGGCGAGGTGTGTGGATGTGTGTGGAGGTGCGTGGAGGTGTGTGGAGGTGCGTGGAGGTGCGTGGAGGGGGTGGAGGGGTGTGGAGGTGCGTGGAGGTGCGTGGAGGTGCGTGGAGGTGCGTGGGTGGGGTGGGTGTGGAGGTGTGTGGAGGTGCGTGGAGGTGCGTGGGGGGGTGTGGAGGTGTGTGGAGGTGTGTGGAGGTGTGTGGAGGTGCGTGGAGGTGCGTGGGGGGGGGTGTGGGGGGGTGTGGAGGTGCGTGGAGGTGTGTGGAGGTGCGTGGAGGTGCGTGGAGGTGCGTGGGGGGGGGGGTGTGGAGGTGCGTGGAGGGGCGTGGAGGTGCGTGGAGGGGCGTGGAGGTGCGTGGAGGTGTGTGGAGGTGCGTGGAGGTGCGTGGAGGTGCGTGGAGGTGCGTGGAGGTGCGTGGAAGGGTGTGAAAGGGTGTGGAGGTGCGTGGAGGTGCGTGGAGCTGTGTGGAGGGGGTGGAGGTGCGTGGAGGTGTGTGGATGGGGTGGAGGTGCGTGGAGGTGCGTGGAGGTGCGTGGAGGGGCGTGGAGGTGCGTGGAAGGGTGTGAAAGGGTGTGGAGGTGCGTGGAGGTGCGTGGAGCTGTGTGGAGGGGGTGGAGGTGCGTGGAGGTGTGTGGATGGGGTGGAGGTGCGTGGAGGTGCGTGGAGGTGTGTGGAGGTGTGTGGAGGTGCGTAGAGGTGCGTGGAGGTGTGTGGATGGGGTGGAGGTGCGTGGAGGTGCGTGGAGCTGTGTGGAGGGGGTGGAGGTGCGTGGAGGTGTGTGGAGGGGGTGGAGGGTGCGTGGAGGTGCGTGGAGGTGCGTGGAGGTGCGTGGAGGGGCGTGGAGGTGCGTGGAAGGGTGTGAAAGGGTGTGGAGGTGCGTGGAGGTGTGTGGAGGTGCGTGGAGCTGTGTGGAGGGGGTGGAGGTGCGTGGAGGTGCGTGGAGGTGCGTGGAGGTGTGGGAGGTGTGTGGAGTGGCGTGGAGGTGAGTGGACGCCGTCTCCAGGGCATGCGCCTCGACCTTTGACCGCTGTCCAGTTAAACGTCAGAATCAGAATATGTATTGAGAGTGGAGGAATCCGATGAGCTATGAAGCTATTTTTTATGTTTACAGATGTCCAGTAGGGACGGGTCAGAACGTTACAACAACAAACAACGCAACACAACATGACAGCAGTGCAAAGCATTGGGAAAGTAAACGCGTCACTTGACGTACAGATACAGGCCAGGCAGCATTCGCGGGTGGAGTGGTGGCGCAGTGGTTAGCGCACCGCAAAAGCCATCACGATCCGCTGGCCACGGTTGTGACGTCAGTGGTGACGTCACTTCAGCGACTTCAGTGGTGACGTCACTTCGGCGACTTCAGTGGTGAAGTCAATTCAGTTGTGACGTCACTTCAGCGATTTCAGTGGTGACATCACGTCAGTGACTTCAGTGGTGACGTCACTTAATTGACTTCAGTGGTGACGTCACTTAATTGACTTCAGTGGTGACGTCACTTCAGCGACTTCAGTGGTGACGTCACTTCATTGACTTCAGTGGTGACGTCACTTCAGCGACTTCAGTGGTGACGTCACTTCATTGACTTCAGTGGTGACGTCACTTAATTGACTTCAGTGGTGACGTCACTTCAGCGACTTCAGTGGTGACGTCACTTCATTGACTTCAGTGGTGACGTCACTTAATTGACTTCAGTGGTGAAGTCACTTCAGTGGTGACGTCACCTTAGCGACTTCAGTGGTGACGTCACTTCGGCGACTTCAGTGTTGACGTCACTTCAGTGACTTCAGTGAAAGAACCCAATGTTTGATCTTCCGCGAATCTGCTCGTGGTCCACCCCAAACCGCATGCACTGCGCGAGCCGTGGCAGCAGATTGCGGATGACAGCCCGATGCACAAATGTGAAATGTGAAAAGAAAACAGAAAGTCTCCGGCGGTGTGCGACCCGTGGTGGTCATCCTGAACGGAGACGGTGCTCAACGTCCGACGCACGACGCGATGCCCCGGACCCCCGCACAGACAGGAAGGAGACATTCTAGATTTGAAGCTTGTGTTGCCTCCGAAACGTCGTGATTTATAATGTTACTTCTATTATTATTTCTAAAATGTATATTTTTATTTACCGAAAAAAAAAGCTAAGTTTAAAAATGTAAAATAACAAAACAATAAAATTACGAAATGATGAACGAAGCAAAGTGCCGAATAAACCGAGCATCTTCTTGTTTCCACTGATCGTAAAAAAAAAGGAAGGAGACGTCTCAGCAGCGATCACCACTCCGCCGCTGGTCGCGCCGACCAGCCCCAATGTGAAGCTGTGAATCGATGATCTGCGTCTGCATCAGCAGCCGTGCGAAAGAATAAGATGGAGGAGAAGAAGAAGTAGATCTTCTTGGTTCTTTCGGTAAAGTCACGTAGAAGGGAAGTAATAAAATAATAAAAACAAAACATAATAAAATAATATAATATAATTCTCACCAACAAGATGAATCCCTGCAGTCACGAAAGCTTTAAATCGAAATTTAAGAATAAGAAAAAGAATTGGCGAAGCAATATCTCAACATGGACCTAGGCAACGCTCGTCGCCAACACTGGCCTGCCTGGTGAAGTATGGTCAAACGAATCCCATGACCGACACGGTCCAGCAGTGGATCGATTGACAAAGGGGCTGCGATTGTATTACGAATAAACTACGTTCGTACGTGTTTAGAAAACATTATCCATGCGTGCATACTGGGCCGCTTGGTAAGATGAATTGCATAGGCCTACAGCCATAAAGATGAAGATCCCCCGTGTAGCCTTTAACAGACTGTTGGGGCAAGTGCTGTTCGCGAGTGGCACCTAATGAAGGCAGGCACGGCACACGACGGAATGGGTGGTCGGCACTCCACGCCTGGCCGCCTTTGTCTCCCCAAAGCTGATATTTTATACACACCGCACCAGGTACTCAGTTGAGGCTGAGTCGACCTGTGGGAGGCCCGGGACCGGTTCAGATAATCGTCCCTGGGTGTTGGCCGTGAGCGGGAATCGAACCCGGGTCGCCAGGTTCGAAGCGCAGCGCGCAAACCGCTACACTACCGCACACACACACAAACTTAGACACACAAACATAGACACACACACAGACATAGACACATATAGACACACACACAGACACACACAAACATCGACACACAGACACAGGCACACACACACAGACACACGCACACACACACAGACACACACACAAACATAGGCACACACACAGACACACACAGTTACACACACACAGACACACACAGTTACACACACACAGTCACACACACACAGACACACGCCACTGGAAACATTCTGCGCAGGCAAACGTAGGCGACAATTATGCAAATCCGTGAGAGGCGCGACGCTGTGGACATTAGCGACTGATCGGAGGACGGGCGCGCTTACTTACTGCTCGTGTACACAACCTACAGCGCGTTCGCGACGGGGAGTCGCGAACGGGTCGCGACACTCGACGGTTAGCAGTGGCTCGTGCCACAGCGAGGGAGAGATGGAGGCAGGGAGGGAGGCAGGGAGGGAGGGAGGGGTAACGAGAACCATAAAATTGGACGATATCGTCGCCATCACGGCGGACAGAGTGGAACGACGCGTACGTCCAAGATGAACACCTCGTGCAAGACCCAAACATCACCGCACCTCCTCCATGCCTTGAACTTTCCTCCTCCTCCTGGAACCATCAACCGCAACGTCGGAACATCAGCACCAGGCCGATGGGCACCGCAGCGCCTTCGTGAGTGGAACATGAAAGACGCGAGCCGCAGCGGTGCGATTGTGTCCATGCAACCCAAACTACGGAGCGTATACTCAACCCATAGAGGCGCATGGAGATACACAGAGACCCCTAGAGAGACATCGAGACCCGAGAGAGATATTAAAAGCAAACCACAGGCGTGCGAATATGGCCTTGCAAATACGGACTACGCACAGTAAACCCACTGTTCCATCTCTCACCTGGTCGCACTCTCACCTGGTTCAGGCTCTCACCTCTTCAAGCTGTCACCTGGTCAGACTCTCATTTGTCAAGGCTCTCACCTGGCCAGGCCCTCACCTGGTTCAGACGCTCACCTCTTCAAGTTCTCACCTGGCGAGGCGCTGTGGCTTACGAGTACTGTGTATATCAGGCGACGTTTTGGGGAAACGACGGGGGTGGCAGTGGCGGTGGTGGCGGGATAGCGTTAGCGAGGCTCGAATCAGATGCTCGCTTGCCACCGAAGTTGTCCGTGAATCGAACTCGGCTCGTCGCACGGTCGACAGCGCGTGCGGTGCCGTTGAGACCACCGCGTGCTCGCGGCCTCGAAGACTCATCGCCGTGTAGAGCGCGTGTCCACGACCAATGGGAAACCGTGCCGATCCGGCACGGCTCGGAAAACTCCGTGCCCTAGGCAAGGAGTCCTACCCGGCGTGGCGGTTGTGGGGGAGGGGGACCCCCCGAGTTTAAGCGTCGCCCGATGAGTGAAATGTGCCCGCGCGCGGACATTGATATTCAGAGTTCGAGTGCGGCTCCTCCGTGCCACGAATCGGTGTCAATCGCGCATCATTCGCCAAGCGCAGCGGCGTCTCAAAACGGTACACATCTGCTCCGCCGCCGTGGTTATTTATGTTTTGGGGTTGGCTTAGTTTCGGCTCAATGGAGCCTCGGGGGTGCTGTAATCTGACTCTCAAAGACTCCCGCAAGTATGTGTACACTCGCGTCAGTCACGCTTTGTCCCTGCCGCCTGTGTGCGTCTGTGCTGGGGAGCGGTGGTGCAGCGGTTAGCGCTACGCCGCGCTACGAACCTGGCGACCCGGGTTCGATTCGCGCTCACTGACAATGCCGGTGACGATGATCTGAACCGGTTCTGGGTCTCCCCTAACTCGACTCAGCCTCGAATGTGTACCTGGTGCTGTGCGTAAAAACATCGCCACTAGGGAGAGAAAGGCGGCCGGGCGTGGTGCTGGCCACCCACCCCCTCGTGTGCCGTTCTGGTCTTCATAGGTGCTCGCTAACAGCACTTGCCCCTAGAGTCTGTTAAGGCTACGCGGGGGTTCTTTGTCCTTTGTGTGTGTGTGTTGGGAATCGGTAGCGCAGTGGTTAGCGCGCCGCGCTAGGAACACGGCGATCCGAGTTCGATTCCGGTCAACCCCACCGACGATTATCTCAACCAGCTGAGTCGACCTGGGTCTCCGCGAGGTGGACTCAGCCTTAAATGTGGATAAACATCCCTCGCCACTCGGTCGGGCGTGTTGCTGCGCTGCGAATAGGAATTGCCCCAGCACCCGGAGGCTATGGCGAGGGGGGTGGGTGCGTTCCTTGTTGTAGGGGGGGGGTGGATGTGGAGTCTGGACGCACACGCCAAGATGCGTTCATGCGACGATAAAAAGATCCCCGCGCGCATCGCCTGCATCAGACTGTCGCGCCGAGTGCTGTTCGCGACGGAGTGGTGTGGCCGGGCACAATGCAACCACGCCACTCTATCTGCATATCGCACGAGGTACTCGTTTGAGGCCGAGTCGACCTAGGGAAGGCCCAGAAACCGGTTCAAATTTTTACTCGGCGTCTCCGGGTTTGTAGCGCAAGTTACGAAAAGTCACCGCTCCGCACGATGACAACAAAGACAAAGATCCCCCATATAGCCTGTAACAGACTGTCGGGGCAAGTGCTGTTCGCGAGCGCCTACTACGATGGCCGGCACGGCGCACGAGGGGGCGGGTGACCAGCGCCACGCTCGGCCGCCTTTGTTTCCCCAGTGGCGATGCTAGCACACCGCACCGGGTACTCGTACGAGGCTGAGTCGACCTAGAGGAGGGCCCTGGACTGGTTCGGATAATCGTCACCGGCGTTGGTGTGCCGTGGAGCGGGAATCGAACCCGGTTTCGCCGGGTTTCGTAGCGCAGCGCTGCGCTAACGGGCGACGCTCCCCTCGATAACGAAGCACACAATGACCAGCGTGCGTTACTGCTCTCAAACAAGTGTTGGGGCCAGCCGTGTTAGCGAACCCCCCTCTGCACACCTCGCTCACTTAACAAAAACACGCGCGCACACACAGCGAGCGAGGGAATTATGAAAGGGCCGCTTTGTTTGAGCGGGCCCCGTGTTTAATCTTAAACCAGGAGAGAGAGAAAAAAACACACACCGCGTAATCCCGGAATAATCTCCGCCGCGCATTGCCCGTCCGTTTATCGCTCAGGGTCGATTAGCCGGCCACTCACTGCCGTGGGGGGGTGGTGGTGTGACGTGGGGGGTGGTGGTGTGACGTGGGGGGTGGTGGTGTGACGTGGGGGGGGGGGTCATGTGGAGGAAGGAGGAGGAGGAGAGAGGAAGGGTCGCCGTGGTGGAATTGTATATCACTATGTAACACGATTTTTGTTCCTGGCTAGTAAGTGTTATTTTCTTATTGCTTATGCCTCAATAGTCCAGAAAATGGCTATTATTCCCCACACACTTTGCTTTTGTGACCAGGACTTTACGTGAAGGAATGACACAAATGTGCCCGTTTTCTCATTGAAAATATGTACATTTCAAAATATCACTGTCCTAGATTTTGACTTATTTTTTATTTTTATTGTGGTTTTTTGCTTTTTATCATTTTCAAATTTTTGTATTTGTATTTTTATTTTTTTTAATCTGGAAAAAACCAAGAATATCACTGTCCTGGTCACAAAAGCAAAGTTTGTGGGGAGTGATAGCCATTTTTTGTACTGTTGAGGCATAAGCACTTACAAAATAACACTTACTAGCCAGGAACAAATATTTAGTGAATTATGAGTGACAGGGCCACTGAACGGGTTGTAGGGTTCTATCGGCGTCTATTGGCGTTGCATCAACTTCTCACAGCACGACAACAACAATGACAACAATCATCATCAGCCGCGTTCAATCAACTGCTGGATGGAGACTTCCATAAGCCGTCACCAGCTGATTGATGATGATTATAATGATGATAATGATGATTAAATAAGTCAATATTCCCCGAACCTCCGTTCACCACGGTTGGCTACGCACGGCGCGAAAGAAGTTCAACACTGTCCACACGTAAACAAAACTTGTACATTTCTATCACGCAAGTTTTGTTCGCTCAAACTGCAACAAAAAACATTCGTAGTGAACGCGAGTTCGCATCATGGAGGGGGTGGTTCGTTCACCGTCGCGTGTGGCGAGGGAAAGTGTGGTGGGTACTGCCCCCACCCCCCCCCACCAAGACGTCTGAATACGAGGCCAACTTTCCCTCCAGAGGGGCTCGCTACAGCGGCCTCTAGTGGATAACCCCATCCACCTGCAGGTGGCGTGAGCACGGAATTGCAGGGCTGCGTCTTGATCTGTTGTCGTCTCGTGAAGGCGGTGGTTCTTGACGCTTACTGCAGCCTTCTCAATTGTAAACAAAAATAAATGATGTACAATGTTAACAAACACGTGGGGTTTAATGAAACAAAACAGTTGTACTCCATGTACCCGTGCTTAATTTGTATATCGATGATTTACCTTTTGTTCTTGGTTCTTTCGGTAAAGTCACGTAGAAGGGAAATAATAAAATAATAAAAATAAAACATAATAAAATACGTCTCACGACGTTGGTTTACCTTCTAAAGCAACATCTGTCCGCGTCTCGCAAAACGCAGAACGGGCCTCTCGCACTGCCAGGGGGTGGGTGCACCCCAGGTGAAGAAACTACTGAGTTCAGGGAAGGTGGGGAGAACGTACAAACTCGACAGAGAGGGGCGCCTGTATCGGGAATCGAACCTAGGTGAACCTTTTTGATGGTGCTGTTGTTGCTGGAGCAGGTGTGTTTCTAAAAAAAGTTCTGCGTCAAGCGACAAAAGCGTCGAGCGAAAGCGATTTACCCGGTAACTAATGTGACGATGAAGTTTGGCGAGACGCGGTTTTCCTGTGCTCCTACGCACACACCGCGAGATGACGGGACACATAACTGAGGCTGCGGCCGCCGCGTTCCTGTATCATTCCGGGTCGCTGTATCATTCAGTTTAGTCGCGCAGCTCACGAACGTAGTTTGTCGTAGGGCGCTCGGAAGCCAGCGTTAGAACGGTGCGAGCATTCCGTGTTATAATGGTGCACGTTCCGCGTTATAATGGAGCGCGTTTTCCATTTTTCAACGGCGCGCGTTCCAACGGCGCGCATTCCGCGCGTTCTAACTAAGCGCGTTCCAACGGCGCTCGTTCCGTGTCGCGCCAAGAGCTTTCCTCCGATGGAAGAAGAAGCCGCGCGACGCGTCACAGCGACGACCCCGCCGCTCGTGCCAACCGACGTGACGTTTGGCCGCCGCCGCCGCCGCGGTGTTTCCATTGCAGCGGCGCTGTCAGGCGGCAAGTCGGCCGGAGCGCTGTCCCTGGGCAAAGACGGCCTGATGAGCGCCATGCACGGGAACCCGTCGGAGGTGTTCTGCTCCGTGCCGGGCCGCCTCTCGCTGCTCAGCTCGACGTCCAAGTACAAGGTGACCGTGGGCGAGGTGCAGAGGCGCCTCTCGCCGCCGGAGTGTCTCAACGCCTCGTTGCTGGGCGGCGTGCTGCGCCGGTGAGTTTGGAGGTCGTCACCACCACCGACCCCCCCCTCCTCCATCCCCCCCTCCCTCTCCTCGCCGTGGGCTCACGTTAACGATGCAAATGGGGGGAGGGGGCGACGTTGACAGGAGGAGGAGAAATCCGATGAGCTGTGAAGCTATTTTTGTTATCGCGCACGCACGTGTCCAGGAGTGGGGCGCACGGGGGCGAGCGAGTGTCGTCATCAAGAAACGAAATGCAAACGGCGATAGGGAGTGAGAGATGGAGCGAGTGGTGAGGGGTGGAGCGAGTGGTGAGAGATGGAGCGAGTGGTGAGGGATGGAGCGAGTGGTGAGGGGTGGAGCGAGTGGTGAGGGATGGAGCGAGTGGTGAGGGGTGGAGCGAGTGGTGAGGGGTGGAGCGAGTGGTGAGGGATGGAGCGAGTGGTGAGGGATGGAGCGAGTGGTGAGGGATGGAGCGAGTGGTGAGGGGTGGAGCGAGTGGTGAGGGGTGGAGCGAGTGGTGAGAGATGGAGCGAGTGGTGAGGGATGGAGCGAGTGGTGAGGGGTGGAGCGAGTGGTGAGGGATGGAGCGAGTGGTGAGGGATGGAGCGAGTGGTGAGGGGTGGAGCGAGTGGTGAGGGGTGGAGCGAGTGGTGAGGGGTGGAGCGAGTGGTGAGGGATGGAGCGAGTGGTGAGGGATGGAGCGAGTGGTGAGGGATGGAGCAAGCGGGGGGGGATGAACCTGAGGGGAGTGAATCTGTCCCGGGCCTCCCCCGAGGTCGACTCAGCCATAAATCAGTACCTCGTGCAATGCGTAAGCATCGCCGCTGTGGGATGGACAGCGGTGATGCTTACGCATTGCCGATGCTGATCATTGTAACGCTGCCGCTGAGGGTGATGCTGTTGATGGTGATGAGTCTGATACTGACGATGATGTGATGCTGACGGTTGATGCTGATAACGATGATGCTGATAATGATGATGCTGATGCTGACGATAATGCTGAAAATGCTGATAATGATGATGCTGATACTGACGATGTTACTGATAATGCTGATGATGCTGATAACGATTATACTGATAACGATGACGCTGATAATTATGCTGATAATGATGACGATAATGCTGAAAATGCTGATAATGATGATGCTGATACTGACGATGTTACTGATAATGCTGATGATGCTGATAACGATTATACTGATAACGATGACGCTGATAATTATGCTGATAATGATGACGGTGCTTACGATTCTGACACTGACGGTGATGCTGACAATGATGATGCTGACAATGATGATGTTATTGATGATGTTGTTGTTGATGACGATTGTTACGCTCGCAGAGCCAAGTCAAAAAACGGGGGACGCTCCCTGCGAGAGAAACTCGACAAGATCGGCCTGAACCTCCCGGCCGGGCGGCGCAAGGCGGCCAACGTGACGCTCCTGACGTCACTTGTGGAGGGTGAGAGCCCAGCAGCTACATCGTCTCACCACGATACCACCACCATCATCATCACCATTGCCTCCACACCATCATCATCATCATCATTATCGCCTCCACACCATCATCATCAGCATCATCGCCTCCACACCATCATCATTATCGCCTCCACACCATCATCATCCGCATCATCGCCTCCACACCATCATCATTATCGCCTCCACACCATCATCATCCGCATCATCGCTTCCACACCATCATCATTATCGCCTCCACACCATCATCATCATCATCATCATCATCGCCTCCACACCATCATCATCATCGCCTCCACATCATCATCATCATCATCGCCTCCACATCATCATCATCATCGCCTCCACACCATCATCATCATCATCGCCTCCACACCATCATTATCATCGCCTCCGCATCATCATCAAAATCCACATCATCATCATCAGCGCCTCCACATCATCATCAATTATCTCCACATTATCATCACCACATCATCGCCTCATCTCCACATCACCCCCATCGTCTCATCTCCACATTATCATCACATCATCTGATCACGACATCACCACCACAGCATCGACACATCGCTGCATCATCAACACATCACCTCACCATCTCATCATTCCGTGGACCCATCATCCCATCAACACATCACCTGACCATCTCATTAGCCCATCATCATACCATCATCATCACATCACTCCATCATCCCATAACCTTATCATCTCATGAACCCATCGTCCCATCAACACATCACCCAAACACCCCCATAAACACATCGTCCCATCACTCCATCGTATCATCTCCATCGTATCATCTCCCTCATCAAAACATCACCCAAGCTTCGCGCTGATCTCACCGCGTCCGCAGATGTGATGGCGAAGCCGCACCGTGCCCCTATCCTACGTCACCGCGGCGCGCGTGCCAGACTAGGTGCACCTGGAAGCAATACACACGTCGATACAAGCACAACGCTTGCACATTCTAAACACACACTCTGAGACGCGCAAAGATCATGCCGCGTAGCCTGCAACAGACTGTTGGGACAAGTGCCACTGACACAACTTGACACAACTTGACACACTGACACACACTGACACACAGACACACTGACACACACTGACACACAGACACACTGACACACTGACACAACTTGACACACTGACACACTGACGCAGCTTGACACACTGACACACTGACACACAGACACACTGACACACACTGATACACAGACACACTGACACACTGACACACTGACACACTGACACAGCTTGACACACTGACACAGCTTGACACACTGACACAGCTTGACACACTGACACACTGACACACTGACACACAGACACACTGACACACTGACACAGCTTGACACACTGACACAGCTTGACACACTGACACAGCTTGACACACTGACACACTGACACAGCTTGACACACAGACACATTGACACACACTGACACACTGACACAGCTTGACACACTGACACACTGACACACTGACACAGCTTGACACACAGACACACTGACACACACTGACACAGCTTGACACACTGACACAGTCACACAACTTGTGACACGCAGGGCCCCGTGTGTTTGACACTCGCAAGGGTCACGGACGCCGCTGCTGCTCACGACGACGACGAGGCAATGGATCTCGAGTTGGAGCTTTCGTTACTGCAGGAATTCATCCTCCTTGGGTCTTTCGGTGAAGTCACGTCAATAGAACGTGACTTAACCGATAGGCGATGAATCTTATGACCGATATCATCCATAATCGAGAGTTTTTTTGGGTTAAATTTAGCGATCTAACCCTCCCCCCCCCCTAAAAAAACTCCTCTATTGTAGAAAATTATATTTTCGTTACGAGCCGGCATGGGGGGTGGGGGTGTAATTATATAAATACCGCTGCGATAAAGAAGCGAAGTGGATGGCATCGTTTGTGTGTCTGTGCGTGTCGCCCGGGCTGACCGAGGCGCGAAGGCGTTTGGCGACGAGGAGTGAAAGTTGGCACTGATTATCGCTTCCACACGGCCACAGCGGGGAGCGCAGCCGACTTAACAAAGACAAAGATCCACTACCCCTCCCACACACACAGACACACACAGACACACAGTCACACACACAGCCACACACACAGACACACCGTGACACACAGACACACACACAGACACACAGTTACACACAGACACACACGCAGACACACACACACACAGACACACACACAGACAGCCACACACACACACAGCCACACACACAGCCACACACAGCCACATACACACAGCCACATACACACACAGCCACATACACACAGCCACATACAACACAGCCACACACACACAGCCACACACACACACAGCCACACACACACACAGCCACACACAGCCACACACTCACACAGCCACACACACAGTCACACACACACACAGCCACACACACACAGCTACACACACACAGCCTACACACACAGCCTACACACACAGACAGCCTACACACAGCCTACACACACAGCCACACACACAGCCACACACACACACAGCCACCCACACACACACAGACGCACACAGCTGCACACACAGCCCCACACACACACACGCACACACACAGCTGCACACACAGCCACACACACACACAGCCCCACACACACAGCCACATACACACACAGCTGCACACACACAGCTACAGCCACACACACACACAGCTGCACACACAGCTACAGCCACACACACACAGTCACACGCACAGCTGCACACACACACACAGCTACACACACACACAGCCACACACACACACAGCTGCACACACACAGCCACACACACACAGCCACACACACAAACACACACAGCCACACACACAGCCACACACAGAGCCACACACACAGCTACACACACAGAGCCACACACACAGAGCCACACACACACAGCCACACACACGCACAGCCACACACACACAGCCACACACACACAGCCAGTAGCCACACACACAACCACACACACACAGCCACACACACACACAGCCATACACACAGCCGCACACACACACACACAGCTACACACAGCCACACACACACAGCCACACACACACACAGCCACACACACACAGCCACACAGCCAGTAGCCACACACACAGCAACACACACACAGCCACACACACACACAGCCACACACAGCCGCACACACACACGCAGCTACACACAGCCACCTACACACAGCTGCACACACAACCACACACACACAGCCACCTACACACACACAGCTGCACACACAGCCACACACACACAGCCACCTACACACAGCTGCACACAGCCACACACACACAGCCACCTACACACACCCCCACACACATCCACACACAGCCACACACACACAGCCACCTACACACAGCTGCACACACACACAAAGACAAAGACAGCCACACACACACACAGCTACACACACACAGCCACACACACACAGCTGCACACACAGCCACACACACTTCGAGAAGTGATCGCAAGCGCCCCAATTAGCAAATGAAGCAGCGAGCAAACCTAGAAGGGGTTCACGCAGCACGGAGAGGCGTGGAGCGTTAAGCGATTGTGGTGTCACCAGGTGTGTGACTGTGTGTGTGTGTCTGCTCGCAAGTGTGTGTGTCTGTGTGTGTTATTGTCTGTGTGTCTGTGTGTGTGTGTGTGCATCTGTGGGGAGTGGTAGTGTAGTGGTTAGCGCGCTGCGCAACGGGCCCAGCGACCAGAATTCGACGATTATCTGAACCGGTCCTGGGCCTCCCCTAGATCGATTCAGCCTCAAATGAGTTACTGGTGCCAAGCTGTAAACGTCGCCACTGGGGAGAGACAAAAGCGGCCGGGAGTGGTGTTGGCCCGTTGGCCACCCACCCCCTCGTGTGCAGTGCTGACCTTCATAGGTGCTCGCTAACAGCACTTGCTCAAAAAGTATGTTAAGGCTGTAAGGGGGGTCTACGTCTATCATCTGTACGTAGCGTGATGGGGGAAGAGCCATCGTGTAGCATCGGTGCCAACTAATCTTCACCGGTCTTGTGCCCACACTAGGTTCGTCCTAAACGTAAACATCACAATGTTGTGGGCCAGGTCGAAAATAGGGCCCGATTAGTGCGGCTAAGATGATCGCAGCGATGGGTAAAATATGTTACGGGGCTTCGTGCGAGCGGGTTTATTGTGAAGTGAAGTCGCGGGCCGCGTGAAGCGAAGGAATGAAGCCGCGAGTTCAGGTAGGGCGCGCCAGACGCGGGCAGGGTGCTGGGGATGGAGGGGAGGGAGGCTGGCCGTGGTGGGGGGGGGGCTATAAGTTGGGGGAGGGGACCCCCCCCCGCCCCCCCGCACGAACCGGCATCAGCCGCAATTAATTAGATGCCGCTGTGAAACGACGCATGGCCATTTCCATCGCTGCGCGGTCTTTGAACGAACATTTCAAACGCCCCGAAAATGAAATGTACGTTAATATTACAACCGAGAAGAGTCGGGTGGAAGATGAGGGGGGGGGGGGGTGCGAGATGTGGGTGGGGGGTTAGAGGGGGGGGGTAGAGAGAGAGGGGAGAGAAAGGGGAGGGAGAGAGGGGAGGGAGAGTCGTGTAATTTGCATGCGGTAATAATGAGGCGAGCGAGGGGAACAGCGACTCCGTTCGAGGCGATTACTGCGGCGCGCGCTGCCGGGTCGGTGCGAGTGAGTGGGGAGGTGTGTGTGGGGGAGTGTGTGTGTGGGGGAGTGGGAGAGTGTGGGAGAGTGTGTGTGGAGTGGGAGAGCGTGGGAGAGTGTGTGGGAGAGTGAGTGGGGGAGTGAGTGTGTGGGGAGTGGGAGAGTGTGTGTGGGAGAGTGTGGGAGAGTGTGTGGGGAGTAGGAGAGTGAGTGGGAGAGTGTGGGGAGTGGGATAGTGTGTGTGGGGGAGTGAGTGTGTGGGGGAGAGTGGGAGAGTGTGTGCGTGGGGGAGTGTGTGTGTGGGGGAGTGTGTGTGGGGAGTGGGAGAGTGTGTGTGTGGGAGAGTGTGTGTGGGGGAGTGAGTGGGGAGTGGGAGAGTGTGTGTGTGGGGAGTGGGAGAGTGAGTGGGAGAGTGTGGGGAATGGGATAGTGTGTGTGGGGAGTGGGAGAGTGAGTGGGGAGTGGGAGAGTGAGTGTGTGGGGGAGTGAGTGAGTGGGGGAGTGAGTGTGTGGGAGAGTGAGTGGGGAGTGGGAGAGTGAGTGTGTGGGGGAGTGTGTGGGGAGTGGGAGAGTGTGTGTGTGTGGGGGAGTGAGTGTGTGAGTGGGAGAGTGTGTGTGTGGGGGATTGTGTGTGTGGGAGAGTCTGTGTGGGAGAGTGTGGGAGAGTGTGTGTGTGGGGGGGAGTGTGTGTGGGGGGGAGTGTGTGAGTGGGAGAGTGTGTGTGTGGGGGATTGTGTGTGTGGGAGAGTCTGTGTGTGGGAGAGTGTGGGAGAGTGTGTGAGTGGGAGAGTGTGCGTGTGGGATAGTCGTGGGGAGCATTAGTGTCGCGGTTAGCGCGCTGCGCTATGAACCCGGCTAACCGGGTTCGATTCCCGCTCACGGCCAACACCAGTGACGATTATCTGAACCGGTCCTGGGCCTCCCCTAGGTCGACTCAGCCTGAAATGAGTACCTGGCACCGTGTGTAAACATCGCCACTGGGGAGACAAAGGCGGCCGGGCGTGGTGCTGGCCACCCACCCCCTCGTGTGCCGTGTCGGCCTTCATAGGCGCTCGCTAACAGCACTTGCCCCCAAACGTTCCTCTAGACGACACAGGTGGTGTTTGTGTTCGCGTGTGTTGCCTTTCCACCGTCCCCATCTAAACATCGCACCTGCCTGGGGGGGTGAGTTGGCTATTCGACGTCGTCAAACACTCCACCCCCTCAACTACCACCCCCCCCGGCTCCACCCCCACGGATGTAATGTGGCAGTCGTGTAGAGAGTGAAGTTTGTGCCCAAAAACCCTCGGGGGCCATGGCGCACGTGGCCAGCTCCGGTTTGGCAGCAGAGACCTCGTTCTGCGAACTGGCGGTACGAGCGGGTGCCAGTTGCGTTCCGTCGGTAACGACCGCGTGGAAGTTGCCCGTTTCAAGGCACAGTCGATCTACGGAGAGGTTCCCGGGCCGAGTTTAGATGATAGAAATAATAATAATTAAACGTCGCCGATCCATAACAGAGGTTTTCTATTGGGTTAGGTCGTGTCAATGTATAAGTGTGTCGTTCAAACCCGCCACCACCCGACACGGCCCAACTAGTAAGGGGTTCATCTTCTTGGTTCTTTCGGTAAAGTCACGTAGAAGGGAAATAATAAAATAATTAAAATAAAACATAATAAAATACAATTCTCACGACGTTTCGGCCACAACGCAAGCAGCCGTCCTCAGGTGAAGAACAGGGCTGTCGGGACGGCTGCTTGCGTTGTGGCCGAAACGTCGTGAGAATTATATTTTATTATGTTTTATTTTAATTATTTTATTATTTCCCTTCTACATGACTTTACCGAAAGAACCAAGAAGATGAATGCCTGCAGTCACGAAAGCTTTAAATCGAAAAATTCTAGTAAGGGGTTGTCAAGTAAACAGAACGTGGCCAATTCGTCACGGAACGAAAGACACCCGCTCGATCCAATTCGCAATTCGACACGTTCTGTTCACGTGACAACCCTTACCAGTTGGCTGTGTCGGGTGGTGGCGGGTTTGAACGACACATTCATATATTTACGCGATTTAACCCCCCAAAACAAACCTCTATTATGGATTACATTGGTCGCGAACGCCTGCCACGTGTTAAACCCATCACTGATATTAGCCGTGAGCGAGAATCGAATTCGGGTCGCCGGGTTCGTGGCGCACTGCGTTACAACCCAGCGGTTCGGCAGAACCCAAGAGAACAAGCAGATGCCAACTTGTTTTTCTAATTTGGTGATTTAAAAAACATAAGTATAATAACACACCGCATTTCAAGAGCCGCGATGCCTCGTGGCGAATCACGCCACGAGGCAGTCGATGAGGAGCCGCCGCTTGCCGATCTCCTGCGCTAACCACTTGCGCCACCGCTCGCAAACACACACACACGCACGTGTTTGTGTGTGTGTGTACGCGTGAATGTGTGTACGTGGGGAGCGGTAGTGTAGCGGTTAGCGCTACGCTGCGCTACGAACCCGGCGACCCGAGTTCGATTCCCGCTCGCGGCCAACACCGGTGACGATTATCTGAACCGGTACTTGGGCCTCCCCTAGGTCGACTCAGCCTCAAATGAGTAGCTGGTGCGATGTGTGAACATCGCGACTGGGGAGACAAAGGCGGCCGGGCGTGGTGTTGGCCACCCACCCCTTCGTGTGGCGTGCCGACCTTTATAGATGTTTGCTAATAGCACTTGCCCCTACAGTCGGTTAAGGCTATACGGGGGGTCTTTGTGATTGTGTTGTTGAGGTTGGTGCGCGTGTTTTTGTTTACTTGTTTGGGGGTTTTATTTTGTCCGCGAGTCGCGTGGGACCCGAATCTGCGTATTAACATCGCAGACACGCACGCGCGCGCCTGTGTGTGTGTTAGTGCGCGTGTGTGTGGGGGAGCGGTGGCGCAGTGGTTAGCGCGCTGCGCTACGAACCCGAGGTCGATTCCGGTTCACGGCCACCAACACCAGCGACGATTATATAATTATCTGACCCAGTCTTGGGCCTCCCCTAGGTCGACTCAGCCTTTATTGAGTACCCGGTGCAGTGTGGACACAGGGATAGTGCTGGCCACCCACCCCCTCATGTTGTGTGCCGCCCTTCCCAGCACTTGCCCCAAACCTCCTGGCAGGCTATACGGGAGATCTTTGTCTTGTTGTGTTAATGGTTAACGCATTCCGCTACGAACCCGGCAACGATCCCAGTTCGCTTCCCGCTCACGGCCCGCGCTAGTGACGAATATTAACCGGTGCCGGAATCTCCTCTAGGTCGACTCAGCCTTTAAAAATGCAATACCTGCTGTGGCGTCGATTAAAACAAAACCAGCCAAGGGGAGACAAAATGCGGCAGTCGTGTGCCGCCCGTGCAGCGCCGCAACCTTCACAGGCGTTTCTCGTCGCCAGCACTTGTCCCAACGCTCCGTTGAGGCTACACGGGGAATCTTTGCCTTTGTGTGGCGTGTGGTGTGTGGTGCGCGCGCGCGCGTGTTCTTTGGATCTGTGCCCAGCAACAGATGCGTCCTTAAGTGGCTGCGCCGGGCGCGAGTGGGAGAAGCCACGAGCGGACGGATCCAGTTTAAATATTAAAGGAGTTTTGGAGGAGCGAACGAGTCTCGGGCGAGCCGTTTACCGAATGTGTTTGGGCAACGATTTTGATCACCACCACCACCACCGCCGCCGCCGCCGCCAACACCCCCTCCACCACCACCACTCTCCAACACCCCCCCTCCCCCATATCCCCCTAGCCCCTCTCCCCTCCTCCTATCCCCCCCCCCATCCCTTGCCTACGAGCTCCAGCCACCGTTTCACATCATTCTCCTTCCTACTTCTGCAACATCTCTCCCTCTCTCTCTCTCCCTCCCCGTTGCTTTCCCTGACGCATCAAGCGCCAACTGCACCGCACCATGATGCCGTGCCCGGGTCTACAGTCGCGTACGACCTTCGCTGTTGCTGCTGCTGATGATGCTGCTGCTGATGATGCTGATGATGATGCTGCTGATGATGATGATGCTGCTGCTGATGCTGCTGCTGATGATGATGCTGCTGCTGATGCTGCTGCTGATGATGCTGCTGATGCTGCTGATGATGATGCTGCTGATGATGATGCTGCTGCTGATGCTGATGTTGCTGCTGATGATGATGCTGCTGCTTATGATGCTGCTGCTGATGCTGATGTTCCTGCTGCTGATGATGCTGCTGCTGATGATGCTGCTGCTGATGCTGCTGCTGCTGATGCTGCTGCTGATGATGATGCTGCTGATGATGATGATGATGCTGCTGCTGATGCTGATGTTGCTGCTGATGATGATGCTGCTGCTGATGGTGCTGATGCTGATGTTGCTGCTGCTGTTGCTGCTGCTGCTCTTGCCGTTATAAGTTAAAAATCAGAATATCTATTAATCCTGGAGGAATCCGATGAGCTATGAAGCTTTTTTATTTAAAATCATAGACGTCCCAGTAGGGACGGCTCAGAACGTTACAAGAACAAACGGGTTTTGGTGTGGTTGGTGATCGCGCTCGGTGAGTGTGGTAGGTGAGTGTGCGTGGGAGTGAGGGTGTGTGTGGTATGTTAGTGAGTCAAATGCACAAGCCGCAGTACGTGTCGCGATTGTGGACACGCAACCAGCACTGTGGATCTATGGTAAACCCCCTGGAGACGCAGAGAGAGAGAGAGAGAGGCCCGCAGAGTGACACTGAGACCCGTAGGCGCACTAGGAGACACCGGGAGATGCATTCAAGGCGAGTCACAGTAATGCGACTGTGGCCACGCGACACGAACTGTGGGCCACATCGTCAACCAGTGTGGTGGTGATGGTGGTGGTGATGGTGGTGTTGGTGGTGGTGATGGTGGTGTTGGTGGTGATGGTGGTGTTGGTGGTGATGGTGGTGATGGTAATGATGGTGGTAGTGATGGTGGTGATGGTGGTGGTGATGGTGGTGATGGTGGTGATGGTGGTGTTGGTGGTGATGGTGGTGTTGGTGGTTTGCCGAAGCTGCTCGACCTGACCCCCGGACCATCTTTGTCTCTCCCACCCCCCCCCCCGAATTTTGCTACACGCACACAAATACGCGTCGTCGTCATCGTCGTCGTCATCATCATCGTCATCATCATCGTCATCATTATCATCATCGTCGTCATCATCATCGTCATCATTGTCGTCGTCGTCGTCGTCATCATCGTCATCATCATCGTCGTCAACGTCGTCCGCGTGTGGCGCCGCAGGCGAGGCGATCCACCTGGCGCGAGACTTCGGCTACGTGAGCGAGACGGAGTTTCCCGCCAAGGCGGCCGCCGAGTACCTCACGCGGCAGAACACGGACCCCGGAGACCTCCATGGGCGGAAGAGCATGCTGCTCGCCACCAAGTGGGTGCTGAGGCCCCCACCCCCCGTCC